>NC_051431.1:5483923-5550976 GCF_001649575.2 Kryptolebias marmoratus
ATTTGATATTTGACACTTTATAAGAGTTAAGGTACCAACTCTCCAAAAAGAGTTAAATTAACACTTTCTGGTGTGGACCCATATAGACACTTTAAAAGTGTTGAAATCAAATCTGACAGTGTTAATCTGGGCCTCCTGGATTTGCTGTGTAGGACAAGGCTGAGAGTCAATATTGGATGGCGCTGATCTTCTGGTCGTTAGGCAGCACTGAAGTAAAAACAGATCTGATTCTGTTATGCATGGGCTCAGGAACACTTCCCCACAAATCACTGTCTGTAAAAACAGTTCATCCACAAATGCTGGTTAAAGTGCTATAATACAAAGAAGAAGCCTTGGGTACACAATCCAGAAACACTGTCATCTTCTCTGGGCTGAAGCTTATTTAAAATAAACTGAGGCAAAATGGGAAACTGCTCTGTCTTCTGCTGAATCAAAATTTGAAAAGTTTTTTGTGTAAATCATGGACATGGACCATACAGCCTGTTATCAGAGCACTGTTCAAAAGCCTGCCTCTTTGATGGTATGGGGGTGCATTACTGCCTCTGGTATGAACAGCTTACACATCTGGAAAGGCACCTTCAATGCAGAACAATATGTACAGGACAAGAATGGGACATTTCTCTCCAAAAAACTCCAAGTTCCTAGATGTTTACAGACTGTTGGTAATGCTTCACAGTGGTAAACATGGCCCTGTCCCAACTCTTTTGTGTTGTGCTACTGACATAAAATTAAAAGTTATCTTATTTTTCACCCCAAAATGATCAAATTTCTTAGTATCAACATTTGGTATGTTTACTGTATTCCATTGTGAGTAAAATATGGGTTTAGGAGATTTGCAAATCATAGCATTCTGTTTTTATATTTTACACAACCTCCTGTCTTTACCTGAATAGGGGGTGGACTTGGTACTTCTTTTGCATATGTTTTAAATTAAATGACAGGAGGACTGATAGTCCTCTGAAAAAAAGACTGCAGCAAAATGCTAATAAAAAGACATTTTTTACTCAGATCACTTCAGGTTTTTTGTCACGGAAACTGCAAAGTAAAGACTTTTTTCATGTAGTAGTTAACCATTAGATTTTGCTGCTGCCCTGAATTTGTGGGGCAAGCAAGTGTTGGCTCACTATAAATACAAGCTGCTGACTGAGTAACTGCATCCTGGCCTCCCAGAGGTGAGATGGCTTTTTTTGCGCAAAAATTAATGTTCTCATTGCAGAATACACAATGACAGCAAATGCGAGTCTAGTAATTAAATCATTGTTCCTGTCCAGTACGGCCAGCTTTAAATGTCAGAGTGAAAGAAAAGATAAGAAAACAGTGTTTAAAGGGCTGCATCTCGCAGCATTGCTCCCAACACAACACCCTAAAATTGCCAGTTTTTTTGTCACAGTAACAGAGAAAAAACGATGGGATTGGAGACCAGCAACAGTAGAGCGTGACGCTGCAACAATCCTGACACCGTAAGGTCATTGGAGTAAAGCAGCCATCGCCTTTTCCGTTGAGTCACCTGCACTCACGCTGTTTCATAACAGGAGCATGGATTATATGAAAACAGAGGTAATTATCTGCACAACAAAACAGAGTCCAATTAAACAGCATCAAGCAACTAAATGACAGAGGTAAAAACCAGCCTTTTTACATCACCATGGCGTGCCTGCAGGCTGGTTTGTGACATGTAACGCTCTGTATTCATGTATGGTCATCATGCATGTGTTGACCCTGATGTCTCCCCTTCATTCAGGCTGCTTTCCCCCGGCGGCGGCTGGGTGCCCATGGCTCAACAAATCCAAAAACAACCCCGTGAGCAGAAAATTCATCCTCCCCGGTTTGTCTCCGGTGCGCCAGCGTGTCGCCTCCGGTAAACTTGTATGATTGAGTGACGCGCTCATGCGTGCACACGCGGCGCTAGGACCACGCAGACTCAACACGGGCTTATTTTTCTTTCGCATGATGAGGATGATGATGATGATGATGATTAGGACGGAACGCTTCCCAGTCTCCTCACATACATACCTGTCTCCACCTCCGCCAGGATGTGACCGCTGCTGTCCACACATTCTTCTTCTTCTTCTTCTTCTTCTTCTTTTATTTTATTTCTGTCACAGACCGGTGTCGCTCATCCCGTGTCTCAGAGATCCTGCCGCTTCTCCCAGTCAGGTCTGCGCCTCTACAGACCATGCGTGTTGTTTCCACATCGCTGCGAGGGGCGGAGCCCGCGACCCTTGGAGACGGCGCGCGATTGGCTCAGCAGAATGCCACTTATTTATCCTCGGAGCCAATCAGAAGCAGCTCAAATTCTCTCCTCCGTCAATTACCAGGAGTTTCACACAAGGAGCTGGTTTGTTTGCTTAATGATTAGATCTGTCCTTTAAAACCCATTTACATTATCCAAATAGACATTAGCGCAGTGTTTGTTCAATTTACTCCCTCCCAAGTATAAGTAAATGAATGCAACATGGAATATAACAAGACTGGGGTTTTAAAAAGGGGGTTTTAGTTATATACTCACACAAAAGCAAAGGCGGACGATAATGTTTCTGCTTGTGTCTATTACCAAAATATCTCACGGATTTGAATAAATCTTGCAGAAAGTAATCATTGGATGTACATCGGCTTGATTCATGATTCACAGTCTAATAAAAAATAAACTGATTATAACTCAGTCAGCTTCTTTGACAAAGAGCTAATATTCTGTTTGGTAATAGCTGAGACTGATCCCCATCACATATCCTGAGCTCTAACAGATTAGGCAAAATCTTCCTTTAAAGTTTTGCCAATAACTATTTAGTCAACTGTCTGTTAGCAAAATATCTTATGAACCACAGGACAGATTTTAATGAAACTTTTAGGAAACAATCATTGGATGTACCGCTTCAAGTGATAAATGTTTGATGTCAGACCAGTTCAAGATGGCCACTACAGCCATCTGATTTTAGAAAACACAAAAATGTCTGTAAGAGATGGCTTGATGTGGTAGTGGCTGAGAGTCATTCACAACACATCTTCTTAGCACCAATGTGAGACAAAGCAAAAAAATTGCTGAACACCCCTAAATTTATATAAAGTGATTTTGTGAAAGTGAACATGACACAGAAACTTGTCAGAGACAGAAAAGCACATGAACAATTTGTGAACACTTTATTCACTGCACATGATCGTACAAGGTGTGAACTCAACGAATCAACAGAGGTTGGACAAAATAAGTAGGATTTATTCTACCCTCTACTGGCAGAACACACATTTTTTTTTAATGGAATTTAGTTATCATTGTGAAAAAATGAAATCAAAGTTTAGAGTTTTAAAAATGTTGTGTGATATTTATTGTTCCATAGAGAAGAACTTGAATAAAAGAAAATATACAAAAATCAAAAATATACACAGTTTGTTTTTTTTTTTTATCGGAACCAAGCAGGATAACAATGTTAAAGCATAAACTGCACAACTTTAAATTTACAAAAGGATGAATATATACAAGCACATACAGAATGTACAGCAAAAATGTCTCCTCTGATAAATGTACAGTACCACACCATCTTTAGGACAGTGTTGTTGTGTTTTATTTTTATGGTAGACATAAGAAAAGGATTGGTGGTGTAACAAAGCTAAATAAAGCACCACCAGCTGCTCATCAAAGTCTGATAAAACATAAGTCTTCATCGTTTAACTTTACTTTACCACCTCCCTCTTTGAAAAGGTGGGTATCTGAACTCAGGCCTCTCAGTTCTGAAATGCCCCCTCTCCCTCCCATCCATAATCTCAGGTCTCGGTGGTGGAAATCGCTGGAAAGGAGGACCACGAGGTGGGAAGGGCACGGACATTCGGAATCTATCAGGTGGAAACATTGGTCCTCCTCGCATCATTTGCGGAGGCATGTGTTGCATGTTTTGAGGAGAGTGGAAGGGACGCATGTGAGGATTCGGCATTCCAGGATGAGGCTGCAGGGGTGGCATGCCTGGTCTGGGGGGTCCCTGCATAACTGCGGGGTTTGGCATGGGCATCACTTGTGCGGTTGGAGACCCCAGCTGGTTGCCAGTGTTTATAGCAGAGAAGGAATCGTCTTCTGTGGAATTTTCTGTGGAATCTTCTGGAAGTTTGATATTTCCTGCTGTAAAAGAGGACATAATGAGATTTTTTGGATTTTCTATTATAATTAAGCATTTATACAAAAAAAACAAGATAAGAAAACAATTTTTTTTATTATCATATTTGAAATATGTAGTTTATTCTGCCGGGATAGACCCCAAACAGGACAAAGCAGATCTAACATAACTTACCCACTGCTAGGTTTGCAGCAGCAAATTCTGCGGGTATGAAAGGAGCTCCGACTGGGGTCATGGAGGTTGGAGAAAGCATGATGGGGCTCGGAAAACCAGGTGGACTTCCAATAGGGTCCGCCTGTTGGACTGTTGGGATCTGGAAGATAAATCAACAACAACATCTTGGTCAAAATCTAATTTAAATGGACAAGAAATCCTCTGCGAGTCACACTGAGGGAGGGACTGTATGAACCAGCTCTTATTTCCATAGTGCAGCAAAGCTTCACATGAAGCCCCTTTTTTTGAAGCCAGTAAAGTCAAGAAAAGGTAGAAATTATACATCATTACAAAAATCCCAACAGAATATTTAGAAAAACAGAGACTATCACACTTGACTACAAACTTTGACAAATATTTGCTTAAAAACAATGAGCAAATATGTCATCAAATGCATCCACAAAAAAAAAATAAAAAAAATACAGCAACAAAAGACACTTTATAGTCAACTGTTAGTGTGAAGATTTCTTAGTTTTTCCAGTTGTCAAAAATTTCTGCCTTTATGTCGTTGGCACAGCAAACAGGTGCAGGGTATTTTAGTAACAACTTATTTCTGGTAGTGAGGCTGCAGATGGTACGGCTTCTTTACTATGTATTCAAAAAAGTGCTCCGACCAGCAGGGTCAGAAATGTTGTCATCTAACACCAATAAAAAAGTAAGTGGCTGAACTGAAACTGACTAAGCCACACAGAGCATACATGCTACATCTATAAGTAGACAGCTGAAAGGACAAAAAAGTTAAACAAGTGAAAGGTGATGCATGTATCGGGTTCAACAGCAGGGCTTGAAAAAGTAATCCTCCATCAAACTGTTGTGTCTCCTGATCCTCCCTGAAGGCGCATTTAAAAAAGAATAATAATTTTAGCAATAAGTCTTATCTTAATGAATGAAAATAGCTTAGTATGCATCTAGTATAAATCTGACCTCTGAAAATAATACAAACATATATACTTTTAATTTAATACAACTTAGGTATTGCCTGTGTTTGTCCTTTTTATACCATCATTAAATCATTCATAAGCAAAAATCTACCCCCCCCCCCCTCAGCTTTTCTGTTATAGATACACTAAAGGATACATGTGGGATTTTCCAGAGAAATTAAGATTTATAAAAGTATTGACCTGTTTTTGTAAATGCATCAAACACAAAAGATTAAAAAAAATCAAAGAAAGAAAGAAAATAAAAATGCATTAAAATTTGATGTCATGCTGCTGGTACATATTTTTTTTATTTTTTTTGTTCTCCATATTTTGATATTTCCAGCGAAGAATCAAACCTATGGTCAAATATTTCAAATTGTTCACATATTTTCAAGTTATTTTAGACTGCTAAATTATTCCCTTCATAGAAATATAAATTTCTAAACATCTAATATCAGAAATTATTTTTCATAAAATATTTTTGATTAATTAAAAAAAAAGTTTTTAAAGCAATGGCATTGGTTGGAGAGACAAAGACAGAAGGAGAGGAGACAAGAGGAAGATGATGTAAACTGTAAAACATGTGGACATTTAAAACATATTTTTTTTCAGGCTCAGTGATAATAAAATGCATAAAGGGCCAGGTGAACTGTACTAAAAGGTTACATTAAGGATTCCAGTCAGCCACACTGACATGAATGACTCAGTAAAGTCATAAAACAATGAAATAGATGAAAATACACATATTTAATAAAATATTTAGGATGCCTAATGTAGTGTACCAGTCACTACATGATGTGTAACAACACTAATGGGGAATTAGGATATATAATTCATAAAAAGCATTAATAAATGTACGCAAACTATTTAATGCATCAATCTGAGTCAATATTTTCATTCTATTTTATTCTCTCTGTTGAAAATGATCTGTCATATACTCACCACCAAATTAAGATAATTTAATAGTCCATTCATGAATCAAAAATCCACAACTGATGATCATCATCACTGAACAACCAGGTTTAAAAAAGGAAATTAGATGCTCATTTTGTTCTTGACGTTCTGTCTGTGGTAGAATGTTGTCTGCATAAATTAGACTTCTGAGCAAAACTTTGTCACCTGGAAAAACTTTAAATATATCAAACTTTAAAAAAAAAAATCATAATATCAAGTCAGAATTACACAACAAATACAAATAATGGTCCATGTGTCCAAAAACGACCTGCATTAGATTTGTCTCATGTCTGAAAGTCAAAACTATCTGCTCCTAAAGTGAAATCAATTAATAATGTGAAATATCTGCACACATAAAGTGCTGATAATCCCACCCACATCAAATAATGTTTATAACACTTAAATATTTGCCTTTGAACATCAGAGACAAATTTAGTGACTATAGATGCTATAGACACTACTAGATTAAACCAGGTAAAATTAATTTTCATGTTTTCTTCAATAGCATTACAACAATATTTCCAAGATTATTTTTGACAAAATAAAAACATATGTTATTGTATATATTTTAAAGATGGCAAAATTATTTTTTTTGCAAACATGTAGTCATTAACTCCCAGTTATCAACAGTTGTGAGACAGTTGATAGTTTGGTCACTGTGTGAGAAAGTCATGGTGGTTCTGCAGACAAGTGCTACTCTGTACCACAGAGCTGGTTTGGAGCAGTTAGCAGACTGCCAGCTCATCCATGTGTTGCATCAGGTCTAACTGATTAAACAGATGTAGTAAACATCTAAATGAAGTTTAGACACAGCTCTAAACCAAAACCTCTTAGGCATCACAATTCATAAGCACAATTTAAGTGGATGGATTTTTCTTCCTGAAAACAGCAGGTAATGGTTCATCTGAACTGCATTTAATATTATATAGTAAGTTTTATTGTTTGATCAAACAGAGGCAAAAACACACTCACGTAATGTCTTCATAAAAGGTAGAATAGCTAAACTTAAAAAACAGAATTTACACAATTTAGACAGCAGCCTGATGTCCCACTGAGATTCATAGGCTAGAGCAGCATATGCCCTATTTGGCAATACTGCTGATTTAATCATATTTGTTTTAATTCCAAGATCCAAATTTTATCATAAATTAATAAATAACATCAGTAACTCATTTGAATATGATAAACTCTAGGCTGCTTATCATAGGTTTTTTTAATATGTGATTTCTGATATTTCGTATCATTTTACTGCATATTCATTTTGTCTGTTGATGACAGGTCAACCCTAATTCAAGGTGACACCACCTCCTGCTGGCAAACGAGCTACAGTAAACCCCTTCCCCCCTGCTTGTCATCGCTTTCAGTCGGGACCATTCTCATATAATTAGACACAGGACCAGAAGCTGGAAGTTGAAGCCACAAAGGATGAGCACTCCCTACTAGGCTGGCTGCAGTAAGGTTTAAAATCCTGCTCCTCCATGTAAAGAAATAGGACATTTTCCTGATAAAAAATAAAAGAAAATACACTTTAGATAATTGTTCTTAGGTGTTGATTTTTGTTGATTCATGTAGTTCTTACCTTGCTGCTGTATGTTCAAATATATATATTTTAAATTTACTTGCATTTCGAGTAGTTATTTAAGGTTTTATAATGTGTGTCTCTACCAGGCTGTCACACGGTCAAACACACTGTGACATCCTGGTAGAGGTTTTGGGGTGGGGCTATAGGCCAAACCTTTATGAGGGTGCAGCCCCACATCTGTAAAGCCTCTGACTCCAAAACTACAACATGGTAGTGCACAAATAACAGACATTTTGGCTTCAGTTTTGGACAATGGAAGTTGATGGAGACGCTTTGCAAACCTCGCAGACATTTGGGACGTACATCATCTCACCAGTAACGGACTGTCTGTGCTATTAGACTTCAAATTGCTTCCATAGTAGCTTTGCTTATCCTACTTTGGTTCTCAATCTAGGTTTTTTTTTTTGCATCTGGTAAAGCTTGTTTTAATTTCACTTTCTCCACATCACTTTAGTTTTGCTGCTGCTTAATTTCTTTCAAAAGTTGAGCAAAAGAGGAAATTACTGTTCGTAAACAGTAATTGAAGATTGTTGCTTGTTTTGCTCTGGAGCTTTGGACATAATTTTTATTATTATTATTTTGGACCATTTCACCTCTTGTACAAATGTTCTTAAGAATTCAAGATTATGTTTATTTAGCATTCACCATTATTTTCTGGCTAAATGATGTTTTGCAGTTTGAGTTGGTTGTGGGTGAGGGCTGATGGCTGCTTAAACTGAATCTGGTTCTGCTGAGGGTCTCATCTTTTTTTCTCTCCACTGTCACCCGACCAATACCTGCTCAGGATGGGGAAATGAAACTGAAAACTTGATGCAGTCTGCTGACTTCCTTAAACAACCTTTTTAACAGGAGTTTTCAATTTAACTGAATTTGTCTGTCTATAATAAACTATAATTGGACTGAATTTGACTGTAATTTGATTTGGCTACAAATCTGCATTGGATGGATTTGTAATTAGATGAAATTGGATTTAGATTGAAGTCTTTTAAAAACACAGGTTACTTTTGTTGTGATCTGGCACTAAAAAGAAGTTGCATTAATGAGTAACAAAGAACTCCACCCATCCATTTTCTTTGCCCACTTTTCCGTGCAGGGTCGCAGGAGAGTCGGTGCCTTTCTCCAGCAGTCATTGGAAGAATGGCGGGGTACACCCTGGACAGATCACTAGTCATTCACAGGGCCAGCAAATAGATCCTTAGTAGTTATTTGCACAAAATTGCTCTAAAAACATATGCAGATTTGTTTAATAAAAGTAATAATGCAACAAATAAAGCAGCAGCAACTGATGTGTAAAATGTTTCATTACTTGTAGAAACAAAGCTGCTAGTTTTCAAATTAAATGCTGAAGCTGTAAAATTGAAGAAAGTGGGTTTCTGAGAAGATGACAATCTTATGTTGCCACAACTATATTCCATTTGTTCTTAGATGAACATAACAGGTTAGACTTTATGCAGGTTTGCTGATCTCTGGCTTTGTTGTTTCAATGCACAGCAATATAAAAATTCCATTTCCTGACCTTATTCTACACCAGGCAACAACAATTATGATGATTACAGTATTATTTATATTTATAGAGTACCTTTTAAATCTGGCAAAAGTGCTTTTAAGATAATACAAATACAAAATCAATAACAAGCAATAAAAACAATCAATACATTTTTTAAATGAATTTCTCTTTGTACCAGTTAGAGGCCTGGCAGCAGCATCCTGTACCAGTTGCTGTTATTACTTGAATTGTATGAACAACATTTCCAAGTTTGTGTCTAAGATACAAATATTTTACATAAATTACATTTTACACATTGCAGGTGATTGCACAAAAAAAAGGATTTACTTTTTTAAATTTTATTTTACCAAGCTGTTTGCCTTCTTGCTAAGTCTTAATATACCCCTTGAAGGGAAAGTTCAGTTTCTTTGAAGTGGGATATGGTAGTGAGGTTATGTGCAGTCGTCAGTATCTTACCTGTAGTGGATATCTTTTTGAGCACTATTTTGAACCCTTTGAAACCTACACTGTATCACTTTTACATGACACAGATATTTCTGTGGATATTTACACTGACTAAGGTGTTGGCCTGCTTTGATTGTTGCATGTCAAACATAACATTAGGCGCAACGTGACAGAAAAACTATCTGATGAAGCTGGAATACAGATATAAAATAAATACAATACTGTTTAAGCAAAAAAAAATTTTTTTTTCACTTTAACATTGCCTTACTTCATCAGATAGTTACTCTATGTATGCTTAGCATGTTACAGTTGCAATGTGTTTCACATGAACCTATTGGCAATGGACTTACAGTCTTCAATGTAATTAACCTTAGACCTTTATGCAAATAGATGTATACTACATAAGTGACAACACCACACCACCCCCACCCATACACAAAGAATTTGAATGAGCAGCTATAAAACCTTTGAGCTCTTAGTTTTTTTTGGTGGCTGTAATCTGCTTTGTTGTCCCTGATTTAACTAGTTGTTAGTTCAACTGCCCAGACAGAAACATTGATGTATATTATAGGACCAAATGTCCCTGCCTCCTCTTGTTGTTAGGAATTGATGCAAGCATGACCTGCTTTATGGGAGCTGCCATGTTGTATTTTTGCAACCACAATCTGTGCAAGAAGGATGTGAGGCCTTAGGTCTATTCTACAGAAGACAACCATGGTGTTACATGACCTTTCTCTTAAGCATGAAATAACTAACTACAGCTAAACATACCAAAACATTTATATCTGAACATACAGCAGAAAGGCAAGAACTACATGAATTAACAAAACACCTAAATAAAAATAGGTGCTTAAAAACAAACAAAGTCCTGTTTGTTTATGTGGACCAGCTGATGGAGATGTTGTTCTCCTTGTGGCTTCCTGTATGGAGACCAATGTTGTAATATACACTCACCGGCCTTTTTACTTGGTAAACCTTGCTAGCACTGGGTTGGACCGCCTTTTGCCTTCAGAACTGCCTCGATTCTTCATGACATAGATTCAACAAAGTGCTGGAAACATTCCTCAGAAATGTTGGTCCATATTGATATGATGGCATCATGCAGTTGCTGCAGACTTGTCAGCTGCACGTTCATGATGTGAATAGTCCGTTTTACCACATCTTGAAGTTGCTTGATGGGACTGAGACCTGGTGACTGTGGAGGCCACTGGAGTTCAATGAATCAAGACTTTTCAGAGCAGCTTTTCCAATTTCTTATTGTCCAATTTTGGTGAGTCTGTGTAAAGCTTCAGTATCCTGTTCATGACTGACAGGAGTGGACCCAGTGTGGTCACCTGCTGCTGTAGCCCATCTGCTTTAAAGCTGGATGTGTTGTATGTGCAGAGATGGTATTCTGCATACCTCTGTTTGTAACAAGACTGTATTTGAGCTTTGAATGCTTTCCTGTGATCTCAAACCAATCCGCCCATTCTCCTGTGAAGTCTGACAGTAACAAGGCTTTTTTTTCCACACAAATGCAGCTCACTGAATGTCATCTCTCTTTCGGACCATTCTCTGTAAACTCTAGAGATGATTGTGTGTAAAAAAAACAAAAAAAAACAATCCCTGTAGATCATCAGTTTCTGAAATACTCAGACCAGCCCATCTGACACTAACAATCACACCACATTCAAAGTCACTTAAACCCCCTTTCTTCCACGTTCTAATCCTCACTTTGAACTTCAGCAAGTCATCTTCACCACATCCACATGCCTAAATGCATCGAATTTCTGGCATGCGATGGACTAATTGGCTATTTGTTGCAAGTGACCAAGCGTACCTAATAAAGCGGCTGGTGAGTGTATATCGATGGTCAGAACTAATCTGTTTCTCTAAATTGAGGTAATTCAGAGAGCAATCTACAGCAAGTAAGACACTGTCTGCTTATAACCTCTCCAAAAACCCACTTAAGAAATAAATACAAATTTCAATCATTGCTTAAAAAAACTGAGCAATAGTTACCCTAAAAGTGTTTTTTTATTTTTTTGATTTATGACTCTGCTGGTGCCGACAAAGTGGCCTACAGCACCATCTCAATATACCACAAAATCTTGAGAGGGATATTATAATATGGGTAATGTGGGAATTCTTCATCTTATTAGAAAGTGCTGTTTAAATCATTGCGTTGGGTTACAGCACTATTTGTAATTATTTAGTGAAGAACATGACATCACTTCTAATATGTGATAATAAAAGCAAACAGTAAGACCTTTTAAGTTAAGCTATCTCTAAGTCTTTTAAAAAGTAATTTAATTTTAACAAACATGTTACATTTGACTGTCAAAACTTGTATTGCAATGTCAGATTATAATAATCTGAGTAAAACACTCAACTTCAAGAGAGAAGCCGTCTAAACTCTTTACTCACACATGTGCTATAAGACTGAGTATCTTAACTCCCAGGGAGTTTTTATTTATAGTCTATAATTTTCTTTGTAGGAACTACACAGTAATTGCTGGTCTTTAAAATGAAACAGAGTTAAAATACTCAGTTCACTCCTTGCCATTAGAAAATCTACTAATAGAGAATTATGAAATTGCCTTTTTTCTGCAGAAAATTACTGTAAGATTTTGCCCAGATATAAATAATATAAAAGTAAGAGTACAAAAAATTAAGACAAATATCATGTAAACAGAGATGTGAAAAAGTGATAGACTGATATTTCTTAATAAAAAAAAGTGTCACTGGAAGATATGTGACTTTGCAGGTCAGTCAACAAATGGGTCTGCTCTTACCCGGTGATTCACCGATTCACTCCTTCAGCTGAAAAAACACGACAGCAGCTGCTTCCTTTCCCCGCAGGTTAAATCCTTAGTGCAAACCTCATTTGGCAGACAGCCAGGTAACAGAACTCTGATTGTTCATGGGTTTCATCTCTGGTTTTAGTTTTGTAGGGCTACTTCAACACATGCAAAAAAATCATATGGTAGCACAACAATAAACAGAACTTACGGTGTAATAATTTAGGTTTTGTTAGATAAAAATTAAAGAAAGAAATACTCAGTTTAATGAACGAGCCAATCATTACCGTTCAACCCCCCCAACTCACCTTTGTGAGGCTTCACGTGAGTCTGATGTTGTCCATGGATTTAGATAATTGTTGTTTTGCTTTATGGAGCAGAAGAATCCCCCTTCTTGAAATGTCATGTCATTTGAAAATGATCAACAGAGGAACAGTGCTAGGATTCTTCACTGTAGTACAGGTTTTGATTTCTAAATTACATGAAAATAAAAAATGCATACAGGAATGCTATACTGTTCTCAGACTAGTTATGCCTACATACCTACATAAAAGCGATTAACGAAACTGATATTGTTCGAGAATAAATGAATAAATTAAAGATAGCCCCCATAAAGTAAAGAGTCCAAACTAACTGAATAATCTAAATTCTGCTGCTTTTTAGTATAACATGGACATTTTAATTTAATGTTTAGAGTTATACTTTATAGGAGTGGACAACTGTTGAACCTGTTGAAAAGGGGAGGGGGTGGGCTTTTGGGTCCTGTTGGTGCAAAGTGGGAAATGGGTGGATCTGGCTCTTCACAATCAGATGTGAAGTCTGATTAAAATCTGGGAAATTATAAGGGTAGGTCAACGTCATGAGAACATGAGTGCCTCACTAAAGATTTTACTCAAGGCTGGGTTATTATCAGGATGTAAACGCAACATCAGACTGATGACTGATACAAGCTTACAATTAATAAGTTTCTTCCTCAATCATCATCATTCCTTATTCCTGCGGGTGCTCTTGGGGACAACAGTCTGTGAAACTCCATGGGAGTTAAGACAATATGCACTCATGTCATCACAGTCCTTCAATGTTCATACCAGAAAACAGACAGGCTATGCAGACAATGCTCATTAGGCTTGTACTGATCCAAGTAGTAAAATAAAACTGCAACTTTTACAGACAGATAAACTGTATTCATATCAGAGAAAGTATAGCAGTGCGTCCTAAAACATACACAAGCCAGGATGTTGGGAATACGTTGGCAAGGCATGACCAGAGGATGTCTTTTGATTCAAGATCCACTTCAGGCAGAGCAAAGCCGTGCGGCTGAATTATACAATACAAGAGGAAATCTGTTCAACGCTTAATTGCTTTGCAAAATATAAAAATAAAGGAGGCAATGAACACCGAATAAAAATAGGATTCACTCCATTTGTGAGTTTCGAAATGTATTTCTTACATGTTAAAGTTATTTGTGCTTGGTATTAAAATACATGTTGGCTGATCCAATTATGAACGGACAGCTCGTAGAGATAAAAATGAGCTTCAAATATATTGAGAAAACATTCAGAATCAGTTACTAAAACCACATTTGAAGGCAGTCTAAGACATTAAGTGGCTGCATTCCTTTAAAAGTATAAACGCGCACCCTGAGCCACCTACTCACCTGACGTGCCTCCAAACAATCCGCAAGGTTTCAGCTAGGATTTTTTTATCCTTTCTTCTGGCATCCACATATACAAAAAAAAAACTATGTAAAATAGAAGTCCACCGTTTGTCTTTCACCCGTTGTGAAAGTGAACTTTAAAAGTGTGAGCACAGCATCAAACCTTTGGGTCCATCCTGTTGGTCCTGGGAAATGCAAAATCCTTAGAGAGCCAAGCCACAAATATTCCTGACCCTAATAAATGGTGTTTAAATTTAAAGCAGTATGCCTTAATCTGGGGAAGGTAGGAATTTGTTTCTTCACTTAATTAGCTCACACATCTCATGAATGCATTTCAGTCAGGATTTCTAGCAAATAGTCCATAAAGGAAATGTGTGCATCTTGTGCGACCAGTGGTGCAACCGAAGCTCTGACCCACCACAATCTATCACGTTCAGCTCTTCTCACTTTTCTCTCATCTTTTACATAACACACTGTATTAAAACGTTTGCCAAAACACAGATTTTAAGAGCAGAGAGGAGAGAGGAGAAACAGGCAATCAAAAAATAGTATCAAACACTATGCACATGACTAACTGTGCCACAAGGTTTAAATGAAAGGAAACTTTTTAAAAGCCATGTCATGGTTATAAAATCCTTTAGAGGATTACCATGCCTATTGGTACAACCTCTGTCACATAAAAAGCATGAAAAACATTTAATTTTGTTAAAGTAAGCAAAAACAGGGGTGCATAAATCAAGTTAGTAAGCAGTATGAGATTTGTTCAAACCTACCAACAGAATAAAGCAATGTATAACTGGGTTGAGTTGTTTTGTTGTCCTTTAAGATGGATGCAGATTTAAAAAAGGCTGAAAAATGTGATTATAGAAACAATTTCACTCTAAGCTGCAACTCACTTTTTGAGGAATATTGAATCAGGTATTGATAGACATTATTTACTCTATCAAAAACCTTTAGAAACCGATTCAAAAATCTCACGTCCTGCCCAATATTTTTTGACGAGCGGCAGCCTTCTGTCAGCTTACCTTGTCTCCCATTTCGACACTCCTCTTCTCAATCAGATCTTTATGTTTCACCAGCAGATCAACCATAATACACTAGACGAGGTGTCAAGAGTCTATTTTTCCTAAGTGAGGTGCTGAAATCTGCAATTCTCCAACCCATTCAACTTAAAAAAAAAAAAAACAATTCTCTAAAGAATCAGTTTGTCAAGGTCATCAAAAAGATTTAAAGATTTAGATATTGATTCTGTTTTGGACATTTAGAAATGCTATTTTGCATATTTATTTTAATACTTTGAGTTATTAAACGTTCCCAGTCTTTTGTACATGCAGTGTAACCTTGCTTTACTAATGGATTGTCTCAGCTGTTTAAAGGCAGTGCAGCAGGTGGTTAAATCTGCACAAAGGACCATTGGATGCAGCTTACCACACATCTCTGATCTTTACAGTAAAAGATGCAAGGTCAGAGCAGCCCGTATCATAAGAGACTCCACCCTGCAGGTGAACTGTTCGCTTCCCTGCCCTCAGGTGGTAGACTGAGCAGAATCTGGGCCAGGACCACCTGACTGAGAAACAGTTTCTTCCCAGATGCAATCAGACTGACAAACTGTTTAAAAAGCCATAATGAAGGCTTCGTGATGCACTTTATTTTACTATAGCACTTTCTAAGTGCTACCATCTGCTGCTATTTACTGATTTTATAAAGTTTAGGGGTACTTATGTATAGTCATTTACTTTTACTCCTTAATCTTCACTCACTGAAGCCTGTAATACTGTTTCATTCTGAATTTTTAAGAATGACAACAAGTTTTCTTGAATAGAAGATTTGCCCATTCATCCATGGATAAATGGATAAACATTTTTATGTAATTTGCTGCAAAAAAATAACTTGCATTTACAAATATTTCTGCCAAACACAATGACGTACATGCTCCACACATTCTGAATAAAGTTTAGTTACCAAACACAGAAAGAATAACAGAAATGCTTCCCTGCACACATACCACAGTATTAAAGTTTTTTTAATCTCAATTTTATTTGAATGCGTTCGATAAAACAGTACAAGATTACTGATTGGAGATGGAAAGACTTTGTAAGAAAGAAAGAAGAAATGAATAAATAAGCATCCCTGAATGCAAGCCCTACAAGCAGAGGAGCTTATCTGAATTGTTGAGAGGAGGCGCAAAATAAAACAAATTTTGATTTCTCATTTGGTAAACCAGGAAATACTGGCAAAAATTCCATTATTAATGACATCTGGACAACAGTTTAGTTAATCAACTAGTAATGCAGAATTAATCTTTTTAAAATTAAAAAAAAATATGTGTTGCCTGAAAGGTTGCAACCTAAGTAATACTCATAATTGTTGTGCTTTTAAATGATGCAGCACAACTGGCATACAATTATTTCTACTGTGTAGCACCCCTTTTACAAGTGTTTTACTAGTGTGACAATTAAACATGGAGCCCACAAACCACAGACGTCAGTTCTAAATACAGGCAAATTAGCAGTTTTCTAAAAACCCAGGTTCCACATCACTACTTAACCAAGTAAGTGTGGAATACAATTGCTACCAAATACACTTTATTAATAGATTTTTTAGGTTTATTGTGTTTATATAACGAAAACCTAAAACTGACTAACTGGGTTGAACTATCTTTTAGTGAACAAATACTACATGAACTGGTAACTGAACACATAAGACCTAATACAATCCCTAATATGAAGAATTATTGTCATATTTTATTGTCCTTACAACATATATTTATGATTCAACAGAATACACATTTATTTTATAAGACACTGACACTCTGATTTGACTTTTGTTTTATCCACTTCTAAGCAACATAACAGATGATTTACTATGTGCGATATACTGTAACCTTCAAATATATACTGTGCTTTTTCCATCCATCTGTAAAGCATAATTTCACATAGAACTACTAAAGTCAATATAATGCCAAGGCTGAACAACAGAAAGATGTAGGACATTCAGTCAATGACATATTAAAGCTGTGATTTCCCTGTTTGTTTGTTTTTAACAAAAACAAACAAAATATTCTAATAAAGTCTATTCAAATGTAAAGTTTTTTTCCCTCTGTTCATAGTAAAAGCCCTGATTGAATTGTTTAAAATCTACTAAGTCTTTGTGGAATCCACCTTTGATATTAACTTTTAAAAAAAATATACACTTTTTTTTTTAAATTCAATTTGAGTTGACCAGATATTTGAAAATAAATAAATAAAAATGTGTGATTCAGATAGGCTCCACCACTTGTTTGCAAGAGCATTTTTTTGTTACAGCAACAATATGAAAAACTTTGAAACAATGTTCTTGTCAAGCCCAATCAACCAAAATAATAAGAAGACTTGTATTAAAAATAAAGCGTTAAAGGACTGCATAAGCATTACCTGAACATGGGCAGTGAGAGTCAGATCTGGTACCATTTCCAAAGCTCCGTTTACAGCTGCCCGGTTGTTGAGTTCCTTGGCATTAGTCCACTCTAGAGCAATGACATTAAAATGACAAAATAAGATGGGTTTTTTTCTTGCCTTTCAGCCGGTGAGTTCAGCACATGCTAACACAAACTCATGCTTACCTGGATTTAGTGTCTCTGGATCCAGCATACCCCCTTCTCGATAGCTCTCCAACTCCTCAACTTTGACTTTGCTCCAGGGAATGTAAGTAACTCCCTTCTCCACATCCCAGAACTTTTTGTGTGCTGGTTTAATACCTTTGTTTAATGCCCAAGCAATCTGGGAAAGAACCGGATTAGACACAAAATACGTAAGTCAGAAACACTACAAGTTATACAAAACAAGTAATGATATTTCAAGAACAAGTAATGTGAATCAAAGAGCACATACCTTAGCAGGTTTCTGGTTGACTTTGTATGACCCTCTACTGAGTTTCTTCAAGGCAGTGTAGGCATCTTGTCTGTGAACCATGACAATGTAGGCACATCCCCGTGGAGGAATCATCTAGACCACGAGGTAATAAGTAAAAATAAATACATTTTGTTTATAGTAGCCTAGTATTTTTGCCATAAAAGGCTGAAACTTACATTAATCGACTCAATCTGGCCAAACTCTTCCAAAAGGGACATTACGTCAGACTGCTGAGTTTTCTTGTCAAGCTGTCCAACCCATAGTGTAGTACTGCAAACTAAAAACAAATAAAAAAGAAGAGTTGCACCAAAATCAGGATGCTTTTGTATTTACTTTCAGACAAAACATAATTCCTACAAACAACAATGGAGGAATCAATTCTGATGTTTTTGTTAGTGGGCTGTACAACTAATTTGCATACACTGTGAGAAAACAAGGAAAAGAGGTTCGGGCTAATTTTGCTCAGGAAAATTCAGCACAAACAAGGTGAAGATGAAGTTTTGCTGTTGTTGGGAAGATGGCAGGGCTACCATGGAACTAGACTCTGGAAGCAGAGACACACCAATCCACTTTCGGCTCTGATCCAGTTTTGATACTTGAATTTAAATATTGGGATCTATAGTCTCTGTTGATAGGACATCCACTTCACAGGTTTGACCAGATATAACAGGGTTTCACAACTAAACATTTGTAAAGTCTGATGAGCATCAACAAATATATACATTTTTTTTCTGCTCCTCCTTTGTCTTACTCTTGTGAAGCTAAGAAAATGAGCCCCACACAGGCAGATATTCATCATAACTCACTACCTTACATTAAACCAGTAAGAAAAAGGTAGCAAGTGGGCAATATAAGTGAATAATTCATGAACTATATAACTACAACCATAGAAATGAATTTGCAATATTTTAAGTGGCATGGTTTGTGATTCTTGCAGTGCTGTGGATTGTATCATTATTTTGCATTGCTTTGCCATAGAACATACCACAGAGTGTCTGGCTCTTGATGCTGGGAAGACCTTTCTGTCTGCGTTCTCTGTCCTTTTCTCTTTCACTTCTGTCCTGAGAATGTGAACGAGATCTCCTGCGCTGTTCTCTGGAGCGAGAGCGTCGATGCCTTGACCATCTCGAGCGAGAGGAAGATCTCGACTTTCTTCTTCTAGGAGATCTGAAACAAAAATTAAAAACACTCAACACTCCATTTTAAAGTTACCATTTCTTGCACAACATTATTATTTCCACCATTACAATACCAAGAAATTACAACATCAACTAAGATTTGAAAAATTACTTAAAAGTGAATTTCAAGTCTTAGTCAACAAAAAACAATTCCTGAACAATTTATACAGTAAGTTACAGTATTCAGCTTAAAAAGGTCCGTGTTATTAGGGGACTCTATTCCAACAAAGGGTGAACATTATCTCCAACAATCTCAAGGTTGGTAGTGTGTCGAAGTGATGCCCAACAGAACAATACACTAACATTAAGCTTCCTCTGGCAGCTTGCCTTCTTCTCACAGTTCATCCTGCTGTCACATCTCCACTTACTAAGCAACACACACAAAAGGTGTGATCATTTTCAACTCTAAGATGCATTGTGTTGCGGACATAGAAGATTGTGCACAGATAAAGTGATGAAATCTAAACTTTCAAGCCTTTTCAAAATTTGACGTATTAGGACCTAAGAGTTCTCAAGGCCCTCTTAAGTCCAGCTGCTTTGTTTTAAACTGGTTATGTTGCCACTATTATTACTGAAGTGACTTTTAACATCAGCTTAGTGTAAAAGAAAAAGAGTGTGTTACTCTGTGCTTCAACTATAAAACCTTTTCCCTGTTCCTCCAGTACTACGAGCAAAACTGATAAGACTGGAGCTTGTCATACCAGGTTACAGTGTGTCCCAATGAAGATGTTGGTTTAAACAACACAGCATGTAAAAATATATGTGCATAGTTACCTGGAACCAGATCTTGATCTCATGCCATAGCTTCTTCGTCTGCCCTCCAGTCTCACAGATGAATTTTCTCTTGAGTTTTCCTATTAGGCATTAATGACAGGACATTTCTTTTATTTAAACAATTTTTCCAAAATGAACAAGCTAATGGCTATGAGTTTTAGATTAAAACCTAAAGTTGGAAGTCTTACCCGAGACTGAGTGTAAGGATCTTTTATGGAGTTATACCCATCTGGTGTCAAATGACGTTCACCATGACTCATTCCTCCACTGTGCTGGAAGATAACAATGAAGCATGTATAAAAACTGTTTTTTTATGAGAATAACACTGAATGCAGATTATTTAAAAAGAAGTCTGCAGCTCCACAAATGCAACCTTTTAGATTTATCAAAAGATTTTTGAACCATCTGTGAATATACAAGGTGTGAAAAGAGGAAAAACACCTTCTTGCAAATGATCCATAAACGAAAACAACAAAACTGCTCATTTCACATAAATAGAGTTACTGTACTTTACAAGTGTAAATAAATACCTCCATATGTCCAGTTTGCCCCATCATATTCAGATGAAGGTCTGTGTTCAGCATCTGTCCATGAAACTGGTTCAGCACATTTTCAGGAATGCCTCTGTCATGACAAAATACAACCAGTAGACGTTACAAACGCAGCCAAATGTGACAGTTTCTTCTTATTGGCATTCAACACAAGTAGAGCTTGCCTTCATAACTTTAATTGTTGTGTTTTTATTTATTTTTTCTTATGGAGAGGAGGATTCATATTCATTTTATCATTTGTGCTATACAGATTGATGGAATACTTTGTGTTTTATAAATAAAATTAGTATCGACATCCATTTTGACGGTTTAATGGATCCCAGTAGTACGGTCTGCATGTAAATTTTATTAAAGCAAAGAAATCAATAGCCTACTTACTTTTATTTGTGTGAGTTAGGTTAGTCACACAGCTGCGGGTGCCACTTTGTTTATTGCACTCGCACAGCCACCCTCATAACTCACATGTACACCAGACAGCCAAAACTCAAAATTCAATTTCAATCGTAAAACAAAAAACCTAACAATATTTATGATACGAACTGATGAATGCCCTGTGAACTTTAACTTTTTGTATTAAAAAAGGTAACAAAATAATACTGCCTTATTTTAAATGTGCTGTTAAAAATCAAATATTCACAATAGTGTGACACATGAAACATACCGGCAAGACCAATTAAAATTTTAGACTCACTGTGAGTGAATGTTGACGTCTGAAACTGGCATATCGGCAAGTTCATCATCATATTCAAATCGATCAAGCAGTTTCTAAGAAAATAAATACAAAAATATGTAAGTGTTTTTGAGAAGTAAATAATCCAAAAGTTATTTTGTGATATCTAGCTATGGTATTACCTCAGTCAAAGAGTTTTTCTTTACAGTTTCAGCACCATGTGAGTTGAGCTGAGTCACTGGCATCTGGGGCAGGTTTGGTATGTTGTTTCCAATGGTGGCGGCTCCCAGAGTCCTGTCTGCCTGCTGAATGTTCTGAAGCATCATCTGCAGCTGGAGGAGAGATAAAGACAGGCAATTGAAAAAAACCCCATAAAAAATAAAAAAATGAAAAACTCAGGTTAGTTTATAGCTTACCTCCTGACATTGGGGGGACTGAAGCAGTTGTGCCACAGCAGCTAAAGCATCTGAACTGGGCAGATGAGGTACCGCAGGTACAACAGAAGCATTGCTAACAGGAGGCGTAGTTTCTGGTTGGGGGTCACCAGGAGCTGTTCAGAGACAATACAATATGGTTTAACAAAAACTATAGCAAGCAAGTAATTCAAAATGCACAACATTACTTTCTGTACAAGTGGAAGAATGTTACAAACATGGTTCATTACCTTCAAGAGAAGGAGGAGGTGCAACAACACCATTGGCCATATCCATCAGAGGCTGAAGGATGTCCATGCCAAACACTCCATTCTTCTGCCACAGGTTTAGCACACGAAGTATTTTACTCTGAATAATAAGAAAAAAAAATTAAAATTATCCCTTTATATATTCTTTAAACGAATTCAATGTTTATTCAATATAATACAAAAATTTTATTTTAAAGTACCTTATCATCCTCTGGACAACGATAAAGGTTCTGAAAAGTATCAGTAAAGTTTTTCAAAAACCTGGGTCCAAAGACATCCTTCTCAACACCAAACTGATGGCGTGACTGTCGAACAATGGAATCAACCACATATAATCCTGGAACCTTTAATTCTGGCTTGCACTGAAACAAAAACCAGCAAAAAGGACAGATCTAGTCAACTTTCTTCTTAAAAGACTGCATGTGTAAAACAAAAATGGAGCCCAAAGGTTTAGTTTATACAAGAATAAGCTTAAAAAAATAAACATACCTTCTTGATGAACTTTTCCACTATCTGGACAACATGTTTATACAGCTAAATACAGACAAAAATAAGTGTCAGTCATTATAAGAACAAAACAAAACCTTATAACATAGACAGTTGAAGAGTGTAATTAACACTTTTTACCAGATTTCTCCTTGTCACAAAAAGCAACAATGAGCTACAAATAACTGTTTTATTATTTAGTCACTTTTTCAGTCAGCTGAAGCCTTTGACATATGACTATTCAACTTAGAATAAAGTAACTCCAACTACAGGAACACAATACTTGAAAATGCTGAAAAATCTTTACCTTAAGATTTAGATTTGTTACTCAAGGCATAAGTGAAAACTGCTTTTTTATATATCAAATTTACATGTTTTTAGTTTATAAAAGTGGTCTTTCCTCCTACTCCACCAAAAATTTAAAAGGTATAGGATTTTAACCACTGAAAATCTTTGTGACGTTGGTGGGAAACGGATACAAAAAACACATAATTACAACAAATCATCAAAACGATGCAGCAAATATGTGCTGCCTTATGATGGTTCAAAGGATGTTAAATGCAAACTTTTCTTTGTCTAAGCAGTGTGTTTAATAAAAATAATAATGTGAAGGTAAGAACATCTAGAAAACAATTTAGCTCTGGCATTGTGAGGATATAAGATTTCTTCCTTTATTTAAATGTCATCTGCTATAATTTCAAAATTAAAACTACATGCTCTGTGTACATTTCTGTTCAGTACAAAAATAACATTTCTTCGTTTACCTTAATGGCTTTGATGGCTGATTTTGTTACAGACATCATTTTAGCACGGGATATTGGCGGCTTCATGTCGATCATGGAGAACAACTAGTTTTAAAAAGAAACTTCTATCAGTTCATTTGATAAGAGCAATTAATGTACAAAGAAAATTTGCTTTCTGTAAGCACAGACTTTTATAAAAGTATTATAAGACACCACTAAACTTCAAGACTTCACACTATACAGATCAGGGGTGGCCAATCCTGGTCCTCGAGGGCCACTATCCTGCATGTTTTACTTGTTCCTCTGCTCCAATGCACCTGATTTGAATCAATGGGTGATTTACAGGCTTCTGCAGAACATGAAGAGGTGATTTAACCACTGAATCAGGTGTGTTGGAGCAGGGAAACAAGGAAAACATGCAGGATAGTGGTCCTTGAGGACCAGGTTTGGCCACCTCTGATATAGATAATAGTAACAACAAACACATTACTAACATAAAACAGCAGGACAAGCATTTGATAACACACACTGGATGTTTTTGACTGAAATAGACATCCCCAGGCTTATCGACAGAGTAAATAAATTAGACTTCATTTGATGTAGACTCAAAATGTTTTCTCCAGCCAATAAACATGTAAAAAATTTGGACAAACTACTAGATTAAGAGAGTGGACATAGACGTGATAATGATTTGTGTAGAATATAGTTATCAATATAAAGGCAAAAAAAACCTAATTGGACTTTTGCAATGGCTTGGATCACTAAATAACAGGAAGACGGTTTCTACAAGACCTAACGGGAACAGGCTTAAACACATTTTAGATCTTAACTTATTATGATTAGGGTTTAACCTTTAATGTTTAAGTAACCAACAAGCTTGAGGTGTGGTCCAGCTAATAAGTGACACATTAAATACACGTAGTTATAAACATTTCACAGGCACAAAACACGTTTTGGGATCCACTTTCATCGCAAACTAATTCGACTATTAAGCAACAATATAAGAAACATATCCCTATAATATTGATACCATCGGGTAAAGTAAAAGTATATATACATATATTAAAAATGTATAATATTTATTGAGCTCGTGCTTGTTTGAACAATCGTTTGTTTAAGTATCTATAGGCTCGTGCGGCCCTGCACCACGCTAATCAAACACAGAATTTAAAGGCTAAAAATAAACGAACAGAAAAACCCATTTCTCACATTAAAAAGCCTGTTTAGATATTTAAGTGGCCAATAGTCACTATCACCAATCAAAGGAGCAAAGTAAACGTAAAAAAAGTGGGATTCGTTAATACTGGATTTAACTGTTAGGACTAAAACAGTGATAAACTTTACCTCCATGTTGAATGCGTTCACTGCATCCATAGCGGTTTGTTATTACTGGAAACAAATTCACTGAGTGGTTATACTTTTTACTCTATCTAAACGCAATAATATTAAAGTTAAATAAATAAAAACATTTCGACCAGTAACGTCGAAAGACTATATCTAAATTACGGTGCTGCCCGGGCCTTCGCTAAGCTAAAAATTGCTAACAGTAGCTTCGCGGTTCCACCCTGTCAACGTACGACTAGTGACGTCACTGGGTTCATGTTGCCTTCACTGCCATCGGAAACTGCAACAACCGCTCACGAAGTCACCCGAATGTCATTCATGACCACCACAAGTCACTGAATAAAGAGGTTGCATATGTTTATGCTATTACGTAATTACTTATATAGACCACTTAAGTGGAGAAATGGCTATAATTGAAAAGTTATTCTGGAGACAAACGTACTCGTTTTAAAAGAGCCAGGCTTCGTACGTTAAGTCAGATTCTTGCCATATCTTGCTAGATATTCTTTTGCGTTGTATATATACCCCTGTTCGCTTATGTTGATATTATATTAATTATATACAGAGTCGAGAGTTGCGCGAATTCCAGTGTTTAATGTGGAGCTTGAACATAGCATTTGCTCATTTCAGTGGCTGTCACGCCCTCTTGTGGCCAACCCTGAACACTGCATGCTCCCTTGGAGATACGCAGCAAGCAGAAATGAGAGCAGCAGAAATCACTACAGAGCAGTAGATCAGAAAGTAGCGGATAGTTTTCTGAGTTTTTCTAAGACTTATTACAGATGCTGAAACAAGGAGTTTGTAATTTTCACTATGGTTATTTCTTCCCTTCTTAGAAACGTAACAGCTGTCTCCAAAAATGACACAATGTCTATGACTGGAAACTCCACAAACTCGGTTTCTTATGAATGGGAGTACTACTATGATTACCTTGATCCGGTGATTGTGGACGAGAGTAAGCTGAAATACAATAAATGTAAGTTCTTAAATATTACCTTCTGATAATTGTGCTCTTTCATTGTTACACAAAGTAATTTCCATCTTTATTTTCAGACACAATTGTTATAATACTGTGGATTAGTCTGGCTGCATTTGTGGGATTTCTCTTCCTCACCTTAAATCTTATGTCTCTGAGTGGGAAGTTGCCAAGGTAAGTGTGATTCATTTGACTGATTTTCAAAAGAGTAAAGGCATCAGTGAGAGTTCTAACACAAACAAATATGTATTACTTTTATACTAAAGCCATAAATTTCTGTTTAAATATTTAAAATGTTCTATAATGTTTATTGCAGGATCCACAAATTCAAAGTCAGAAGACACCAGAGAGGATCAAATGCGTAAAGGTTAGCACTCCTAAATATAGGCTTTCAAAAGTGAGATGAACAACACAAAAACTGCTGCAAATAATTATTCTTCCCTACCAATTAATTGAGAAAATAAAAGATTGTTTTAAAACATTATAACAATTTTAAAAGTAAGTTTCTTTGTTAAAATATTATGGCAGAAAGGGTTTGTTGTAGTAAATCATTGAGAAGATATGCATTTCTTTATTGTTTTATCAGGTCACAAGAGAAAACCTGCGTTAAAACAGATATGTAAATCAATGTTTTATACATAAAAAAAGAGATGGTTTTACAAAATGTTCCAAGTCACTTTACAACTGAACAACACATCACAATGAAAGTCAGCTACGTTTAATATCCTTTGAAAAACAGAGTATAATTTTTACAAGTGTCCAGATATTTTCTTTATCTTTTAATGACGATGATGTGGTTACAGATCGCTCTGATGGCTGTCTGAGGCTTCGATGGTTTGGAGGCTTTCTGCTTTTTGTTCTTGTCTCTGGTCACCAAACGAACGTGAGACAGGAACAGTTCTGCTGAGGCGGCTCCGCTCCACAGCTCATGGACGTACAAAGACAACAGAGACAGTCCCGCTTCTGAGAAGAAGAAAACAAAAGTTCAGTTAACAACTTTTTACAAATAAGAACCATTGTGTGGCTTATTGCGCTTTCCCACAGAAACAATAAACCAGTTCATACAGCTAGTGTGCACAATACTTGATAATTAAATTATCTCTTAGTTATTTCTATCATGTAGTGAAATTGTATTTGCTCCTCAAGTGCTTAAGAGCTTATTTTTTCATTTTCTGCTTATTTTTAATTTATATAATAAACAACAGATATGTTCTTAAACTTGTTTTAGTATAAATCAACAAACTGACTTCAGTGTGTCTTTATTTGCTGACAAACTGCACAGAGAAATATTCTTAAATTTTCTTTTCTCAAAGACAGAGAAGTGAATCTGTATTCATGTCTGCAGTCAGACATTAGTACAAAAGAGACTTTTGTATATTTGGAATTTAAGAGCCAATCTGTTGCATTAAATGTAAACATACTGTTTGTATTCACATTCACAGAGAGACTCTAAATAAGTTCTTAGTTTCTTACCACGTCTAGACTGATCCTGATGAGTCAGACAGGCAGCGATAACGGCCTGATGGACATCTGGAAGGTGGCCTTGCATCTCTAGTAAACAGATCATGATGTTGGTGAACAGCTGCAAAGTTTCTGCTCCTGTTGAAAAGCTGGAGTGACGCCGAGCTTCAAAGGTGAGATGGAAGAGCTGAAGGAGGTCAGCTTTCAAGCCAAAATTGAGCATGGCGAGATTTACGATGTTCCTGTGTTTGACAGTAACCTTTTCAAACCAGTGAAGGAACTCTCTTGTTGTGTATTCATCAGACGGGTTCTCCACCAGCCACCTCAGGGACCACTTTGTGAGCAGAAGTGCGGTATCACCAGCCAACTGACTGGGATCCAGTTTGTCTCTCGGCTGATCTGGCTGGGGCTCTGAGAGGTGAAACACGGGCTCCCAGTGAACAAAGATCCTGCTGAGGTGAACTTTACAATCTGTCAGGAGTTTCTCCTCTTGAGTCTTGATGTCCTCTGGTGGGTTCACTTCTTGGAACTTGTCTTGGGAGACGTGGCTCTTACCTCGCACCTTGTGCTTCCCCACCCCTGGGAATAAAAATGAACAAAATTGTTTGTTTTGCATTTATAAACGAATGATTCTTTTTGCTATGCAACATAATAATGCTGTAAAGTCTGCATAATAATAATAATAATAATAAATGGATAAACCAGCACATGTTCTGGAAACCCATGAAACAGTCACTTAGTCACAAATACTCAGAATTTAGTGAAACTACAACAGAAAATTTGCACATTTTTTTCACAATATTGAGTCAAGTTTAAGAATCATTAAGTCTAATTCATTGTGAGCTATTTAATAAAGCAATGCAAGTTATGTATATTTATCTAATACATAAAATTCTGATATTTAAGACTGATTTTCTAAGCCCACTGTGAATCACTTTGGCCTTGTTTACTCTAAAACTCTTCCATTCAGAGGCTTTTTGGAAGATTTCTAGTTCTACTGCAGCAGTGCTAATTGGTTGTTTTGTCCCAACACACAGCCGTTGTTCAAGGCGCTTTGCTATGATCAGATTTACTGAAGGCACTCACCCATCAGTTGCTTCAATTTGTTTCTTTCTGACAAGGCTTGTATCTGGGTTAGGAGGGGTGTGTGGTGGGACAGGGAGGCCCAGCAGAGAAGCAGAGAGAGCGTTTCAGTACAGGAGAGTGGCTGTGGGTGGAGCATGAGGCGGTCAGCTTGTTTGTTTACGCTGAGAGCTGTCCCACGATGCGTCAGTACAGAGCAAAGAGTCTGCACAAACAAGCTAAACTGAGCGGCCTTCACACCCAGCCTGCAAGGACGAGATCAAACAAACACTGAAATCCTTGACCCAATGACGGCTGACGTCTCTGTCATCTGCCTGAAATGGTGCCTTACCTGAGGTGCCTGCAGATGGCCAGTGACACACACAGAAACTCATTGACGAGTAGAAGTGGGAGACATTTCATTAAGCTTTGAGATATCTCCTCAGTAGATGAAGATGTGCTGGCCTCATGAACCTTTTTTTCCTTCTGCCCAAGGATGGTAAACCACAGCACATGGAGCAGATCGATCATGGCACATAACAGCTGCTGGTTTAGGTTTCTGAGGAAGAAGTACAGGTTAATACAGCAAATATAAAACAGATTATTGCTGCACTGCTACGCATAAATGATAACAGCCAAAGACGTGAGATCTTACCTTTTCTCGACTGCTTGTATCATCCAGCTCAGCAGTCCACAGCTCTTAGTGAGGCTATAAGCTGCTTTTGTCACACGGGCAGCCCGACACAACACCCTGAGGATCTGAGTCTGAGTGAAGATTATGATATGAAACAGACACGCATCACATCATGTTTGATCCTTTAAAGAGCATTTCACACAATTACTTATCTTGTCTTCAGTAATTAGACAGTTTTCATGCTTAATGTCTTCAGAAACTGTTCCTCTTGTTCAGAAAAACAAGCTCAGATGTCTGTCCTGAGTTCAACACTAATCATGTTTCCTAGTTTTTATTTCTCTGTACTTTTTTTGCAATCTAACAACTACTGCATTCGTATATCAAACCATTCAAGTGCTATGACTTCAAGACATGGGTGCTATGACCTTTGTTTTTTGTAACTTTTACACTTTTCATTATTAAACTTTATTTTAAACTATTTTCAACATAGATTCTTTTTAAAATCCACTTCAACATACTAGTTCTATTATTGTCTTTTGATGCATCTTTTCAGTTTTTAGCTAGCTTTTTACTACTTTTAACTCGTGTTCTGCTTCTTTTAGCTCTAACAACTCAGTTTCAGCTTCTTCTCCAAATGTAAACGAAATCATTCAGCACTCAGCATTCACACTGCCTTTCCAGATAAAATGTCATTTACTTATTATATTGAATAACCGTGTTGACGGCAGTGTGTACCTGGAAGTGTTCGCTGCACAGAGGGCTGCTGCTGAAGCTCAACAAGACCTCAAAGATGCCTTGCTGGTTACACAGCTCGTAACAGTGTCCATCGCTTATCCCCTCCTCAAGCACATTCAAGATCCATTCTCGTTCAATCTTGTGCTACAGGAAAAAAAACAACAACATTTGAGCCATAGTCCCACAGTTGAAATCCCTTCACAGAAACAGATAACGATCTGAAAAAGGTCCTGAGCTGAGCAAACAAACACACGAAGGTCGTATCTTTTCCTGGCACAAGAAAAAAAAAAAACCTCTTGCTTAGTCTTTTCCTGAAACATCCACCTGACACTATAAAAGTATCTTTAACTAACCACAAAACAATTTAATACATTTAATACTTTACCTCTAATTCAAAGCCATTAAAAAGCTTGAAGAATTCTGGGACTCGTCTCAAGTCCAGACTGTGGTGGGCCAGCAGAAACCTGTTTAACACCACGTACATGTGGTCCTCTGGGAAAACAGAAACACACCACATCAACAATCCTGAAAGGTTCTGCATTAACCCGTTTCTGCAAAGCACACAAAATGGAACTTCCTTATGGGTTCAACTTATTTTCAACATATGGTTCAGTAAACGCTGAGTTGAGTGACAGGTCAGGGTTACACACCAGGTCTGAGCATCTGCTGAGCCACTTTGTTGATGTAGGAAGTCAGAATGAACGGAAGCCTCTGGTTCTGCTTTCGAATCCCATTCTTGACTATGTTCATTAAATAAAGCAGCTGTGTGAAAAACGGAATCTTGTCAGTGTTTCCGAACGGGATTTCCAAGAGCACAACATTTAAGGACTTCCACATCATGTACCTGTCTTTTCTCTCTGAACCGGGCAGCCTCCAGGTGTTGGTAGAAGCAGCTAAGCACATGATATGCCGCCGCTCTAACCTTTGGGTCATAGCTACTTAGAGCCATTACAGTTACTCCGAGAGCGTGGCAGGATGCAAACTTCAGGCAGTCAATAACACACTCTGTCACGAAAAGGAAAACAAATGCAACAGATAACAGTACCGGTGGTAATGCAAGCGTATGTTTCTGTAAGACAGCAAGCGGTCAAGTGTCCTAACCTGGTCGCAAGATGGCGCTGAACAGAGGCAAAAGAAAACATGGATCATACAAACTTCCAAGGTCCTTCACTGCATCGTTAGTGTACAGGAGCTCCGTTCTGTCCTGAATAAGAGCAGAAAAAAACATCTTGATTATAACTATTTTAATCCAGTCATACATATGATATCAAGATATCCTACATCTGAATGTTTAAAATATTTTATATCTTGGAAATTATGTCAGTTAATTAAAGAAAACTCATTATGGCCTCATATATAAACTAAACTAAAATAATAATAATAATAAAAATCTGTGAAACCACAGGACCTTTTATTTGAAGGGTTAAATATTTTACAAAACTGTTTGAAAAGTGCAATTCTGAAAAAAAAAGTGACTCAAAATGTGAACCTGGGGCAGAATTCTGCGCTGCTGTGGAAACTTTAAAATAGTTTGGATCATAGCGTCCGTTTTCAGCAGCGCCAACACATCGTCTGAGCTCGGCTGCTTCCACAGAGAGGCTCCCAGGCTTTTCCTGGTTTTGTGATGCTCCACGGCTGCAGGGCCCCACAGGAATGACCTGAAAACAAAACCTCAACATCAGGAACTGAATCAAACAAGCAGAAGTTTTTCTAAGTAAGGTCAACACAAAAAAAAAATCACAAACTTACTGAAATTGGAGCAAGCTGATGTGGTTTTTTTCATATTCCTGAAGAAGCAGCAACAGTTTTTGATCTGCAGAGCAAAATACAATGCAAGATAAGATTTAAAAAAAACACAAATAAAAAAGCACATTCTGATTTAGGACTGAAGGATGTATTTTACCTGAAGTAGAAAGTGTGGCTCCATATGCTGCCAAAAGTACAACAAAGTGATTGCTGTTACAAACTGTTGGACACTTCTTCACTAGACAAAGAAGAAGGGATACCAACGCCTCTGAAATGACAAGAAAATACACAAGTTTGTGTTTAATAGGGGTGTAACGATGTGCCTAAGGCGTGATTTAGTACATACTTTGGTTTGAGGATTCTGAAAGGAGAGAAGAAGAAACAACAACAACAAAAACATACTTAATAGTGGAGAGGCTCTAAGTTAGTCATGTACAACAATGTAGGATTTGTCAACTGGTAAATTCACAATAAAATAAAAAAGTCAGACTTCACTGTCTTTTTTTTTAATCCAATCTGAAATGTAGAATAAGCCACAAGACAAAAGTCAAACAGAAAGTTTGATAAACTCCAGAAAGTTATCACTTAAGAAAATATTACGAAAAATAAATTAGACACCAAGGAATGTTTGCTTCAGCTTAGTGTTAGTGTGATAAAATGAGGCTTGATATCAGGGTCATTGAATAAACATATTAATGGATTGCCACAGTACTTTTCAAAGCATTGATTACATGATACAACTGCCTGCCATAAAGGCATCTCTTGTCTCCCTCCACAGCAGTAGAACCGCACTGAGACGGTACAAATACATGTACCCTAGTGTTTAATATAAAAGCAGATAGATGAATGACTGCAGCAGACCTTTAGCCTGACTCCTGGTGGGCTCCTCACTGGAGTCCAGCATGGTGGGCAGGAACCGAGAATGACTGCTGGTCATCATATAAAGGGTGGATAACGGAATCAGATCCTTTTGGACTTCACTGCTTCCGTACATCAGCTCCAACACATTACTCAGAGTGTTCAGGAAATGGTGGTCACTGTAGCGATTTCTGAAGTATTTAGGAATATTTTCAAGTCAGTCGTTCATATTTATATTACATTTTAATATAAAAGAAGAATGGATCAGTATGCGTCATCTACCTCAGTCCATTTTTAACAAAACTGTTCCAGTCGGATGCAGTTATGTCTGCAGGAGATGTCTGCATGTGAAAGAAAAATTACTCAAAAAGAACTTGCACACAGCTGAATTACATATGGGAGGAAAGTAAAGCTACCAAAAGGTGTTGCAGTCTTTTCAAGACGCTGTGCTCCTGGGCTGATGTGGAGGCAGCGGGATGGCAGTATGAAACGATCAGACACTTCAGGGCTGCAGCCATTACACACTTTCTCCATTTGTCTTGCTCAACTGGGGAATCAGCAAGTTTCTCCGTGATAACATCAACTAGTTGCCATCTAATAAAAAAAAAAAATGCTAAAAATATTTGAAAGTGACAACATATTCCTGCTTACTTTGTGCTATTTTAGCCAATCATATGAAAATGTTCAGCTCATTCAAACAATGGGTGCCATGACTTTTGTAACTTTTATACTTTTTAAAATATTTAACTTTATTTATAAATATTTTCTCCAAAGAAATACATTGAAAAATCTTCAATTACTTCAAAATTAGAAATTTGCTTTTGTATACTTGCTCTATTTTTGTCTTCTTAAGCTACTTTTAACCTTTAGCTACCATTCTGCTACTTCTACTTCTAGGTAACCCTTTAAAACCTTTAGCAAGCCTTTTGATACTTTTAGATTTTTGCTAACATTTAGCTACTTTTACCTAGTGTCTTGATACTTTAGCTTTTTGCTACTTCTAGTTTTCAGCTAGCCTTTAGCTACTTTTGCCTTTATCTAAAGTCTTGCTTATTCTAGCTTCTAGTGTTCTGCTTCAGCTGTATCATTCAGCTCGCAGCATCCACATGGTGTTTTCTCAGAAAATGGGATTTCTCTGGCTAAGCACTGCTGTAAATTTTACCTTTCAAAGCTGTCCACATTTTGAAGCGCATCTGGAAGATTGTTGATCAAATCCTCGATGTCGCTCCTGTCTGCAGAGAGCTTGATCAGACTCACAGCAGTTTCTGCTAACTGGACTCCAGAGTCCTCTGCCAGGTTTCCCAGAATCCTCTGGGACAGTTTGACAAGCAGTGTTTCCTTCAAGGCTTTTAAAACTTCTTTTTGCACTGAAAAAAAAAAAACAACAGTTAAAGAAATCTAAATTAATACAAAAGTAGCAGTAGGGGAAACAAGCTGATGCTTTACTCTCTTAAACAATGATTTTTTTTTTGCACACACCATCTTTAGGTCTGGCTGGGTCCTCTCTACTCGCCACCTGTAAATATGTGTTAATCAGAGGAAAGAAGGCGTCTGTCTCTGACATCTTGTCCATGTTTGAGGGTTCTAGGCACCAGACTTCAAAGCGGAGCCGATGAGAAGAGCAGTTTTCCAGCAGCAGAGAGCTGATAGCCAGACTGTCTCGGAGAGGCTTCTGGAGACAGTGGAGCAGCACATCTGTGTGGATTAACTTGGCACTGCCTGGATCGTAGGACAGCGTTTGGAGCATAAAGGCTTCCAGCTCAGGGCTGGAGCAGGACACAAAGAGGGTGCCGAGGCCATGAAGGTGCGCCTGCGTCAGAAATCGGCTGTGGTCTTGGTAAGAAGTAGATGTACACTTTGTGAGGATGTGCAGAGCTACTTGGCCGTAAATACTCAGCTCCGACTGCGTCCCCTCACTGCTGGGGCAGATGAGGCTGTCGTGAGGGAGGAGTAGCAACTGGGACACCAATTCCCTAAGATTACTGGAGTCCATGTAGCTGTGCAAAGACAAAAGTGCCTGAAAAGTTCTGGAGTGTGTCTTCGGAGGGCGAGAACCTTTTTCCTGTAATTCCTTCAGAGTGGCTCTTTCTAAAGCCACCATGTAACTACAAAGAAGCTCCAGGTGACTCAGATCATTAAGAGCAGGAGCACTTATCTTCAGCAGGGTCAGAATATTATCTGTCATCTGAGCACACAAGTGCTTTAGAGCAACAGGTTTCAGAGAGTGAGGAGGAAATGCAGCCAGCTCCAGAGCCAGGAACCACTGCTCCAAGCATGGGTGCTTAAAGATGGAGGTCAGAGCTGAAACAAGAATCTAAACACAGATGGTGTCAGGTCAGAATCTGTTATGCACAAAAATCAAGCAAAAATAACTCCAATTATCAACTCTTTTTCCAACCTGTTCTTTACTGGCTTCAACTGTTGGCGACTGGTCAACTTCCAAAAACAGATCTGATTCTTTTTGAGATTTCTCTGTAGCTGGTTTAGAGTTTGAAGTCTCCTCAAAGCTTTGTAGTTTAGCCACTAAATCTTGAAGCATTCCCATTAAGATCCTCAGAAGAGCTTCCCCAATGTCCTTGGAGAACTGTGCAAAATAATATGATATTTTTATTCTTATTGAAATCACAATTTACTGAGTACTGAGCTTGATTTTTGCTCCTACCATGCCAAAGTCTTCCACAGTTGATCTGATGTACAGTAAAACCTGCTTAATTACAACTGGAAACTCTGCCAGTGGCATGGAAGCTACAGCCTTTTCTATATTTTGCCTGAAGGTATCTTCAAGCAAAGCTGCTGGTCCCTGGACGTACGCAGCTTTCAGCAGTAAAGAGCACGAGGCGGGCGCTGACACTTCCTTTGTAAGGCATTCAGAAGATTTGAACTGCATAAAAAATACAAAGTTTACTGCATTTTATGACCGAAGATGTTAAACTAAGTGTCAGTAAACATAACGGCGCATAAACACTGACCAGTTGTTGGCGACACTGTTGTGGCAGCCACCTGGAGGAATACTGATGGAGGTGTACGATGGACTGATAAAACGAAGCAGGGAGTTGGGAGAACACAAGCTCCTTGTCGTACTGCAGCAGAGTCAGACAGAGGGGAAGTGGGTCTCTCTGACAGTGCAGCACGTCTGAGAGCACTGCACACAAATATTCACACACCACCCCTAATGGAGGAAAACAAATGGATACAGACAAACAAGCTTAAAATCAAGTACGTTTGAAAACTCCAATAAAAACAATTGTAGAAGTTAGTTTTACTCAGCCCTTTTTTGATGTATTATCACCTGCTGGTAAAAGGTAAAGGCTCTGGCCTTGAATTGACTTTGGACTGGATTCAAGATGGCCACCACAGCCAATTTGCATCAACCCACCAACCCCGACCCCACCCCCAAAAGGTTATAATGCGCTCAGTTTTACAGATATTGACCTAACATTTGGTCTGGTGGAAGCTGAGACTGAGCCCCAACACACATTGTGAGAACTAACAGGTTGACTCTCTTTGGCGTCAACTTTGTCTGTCTGTTAGCAGAACATTTCATGAACCACTGTACAAATGTCAATGAAACTTCCAGAAAATACTCGCTATGCGCACCTTTACACCTGAATAACTTTTAGAGTCAATCCAGTTCAAGATGGCCGCCACAGCTAATCAACATTAGCCAACCCAAAAATAGCTATAACTCAGACAATTTAACAGATACTGAGCTAAAATTTGATGTGCTAGTAGAGTTGTTACACATATTAGGCACAGCATCTCATGATATTGAATCCAATTGTGCATAATGTTATTTTCAAGGTTTGACCAAAACAGCTTCAACTCTGATAGGCAGCGGGTAATATGCATTCCTTCAATGAATGCTAGGCCTTTATTCATGAGATCTATTTGTTCCAAATGAGACTGAGAGGTTTAAATGTTGTACCTTTGTCTGCTGGAAGTTTGTTTCGAGCTTCCAGAGCAGCGGGGACCACCGTGCTGAACGGAAAGGTTTGGATAATGAGCTCTTCACTCAGAGATGGTCCAAACTCCTCCATCTCACCATCACTACCTTCCATAATCACATCCAACATGTCCAAGACATCTGAGGGACATTGACACCAAGATCGGATGTCAAAACAAAAGCTTCACAGACATATTTATAGTTTGAGGAAAACAACTTTAGTTCCATATATTAATGCTCACCGTCTATGTGTGAGACTGCAATACTGACGGCGTCCCCCTCCTGGCTGCTCAGATTAGCTTGCAGATGTCCTGCTTCCTGTACGAAGCTGGCAACTTTATCTGTGTATTCGTGGGAACTGCACACAAGTTTAACCAAAACCTACAGTGAGAGACAAGGCGTTTATTATTAACATCACAGAAAATCAAATTGTTTTATTTCGAATAGTCAACAAAGCAAAAATTATATCTAGGAAATGCTGAAATTTCAAACGCAGACGTCAGAAGAGAAGACTTACCCTCTCCAAGAACTGAATAACCGTCTCTTGTTGGTTTGGTTCTAGTCTGGCCAGCTGTTCGAGCCACAGCTCGAGCTCAGGCAGTGTGTACTCGAACACCCCCGTGTCTTTAAGCACCTGAATAAATAACAGGAAACACAAAACACTCAACATTTTTTGATGACATTAATAATTCATTTTCTTTTACTGTTTTAAAAAAAAGTTTTTTTCCAGTCAATGTGAGCACTGAAGCTGCTGAGGACTTTAAAGAAATATATCCTCAAATCTATGCTTTCAGATTTAATAATATCTGACATTTGCAAGAAGTTAACTCAAACTGAAGAGGAAAAATTTAAATGAATTAAAATTTCAAAATCTAGATCATCTTATTTTGCATATTGTACAGACTCACAGCAAAACCCGAAAATGTTCCTTACTTTTAGAACCAGCTTCTGTGTGGAGGGTCTCAGATGGCTGCTGTTGTTGCTGCTTACAAACATTTTGAGAAGCAGGTAAAGTACCGACTTCTCTCCAGATGATGATTCAGAGTATGCAATGTCCTGTTAGGAGCATAAAGATACAAATAACTTATAAAGATTATTGCTAATTGCAAAACAATATGTTAGAAAAAAACAACAAATTGCCATCAGAGTATAAGGTAAAAAGAATAAAAGTTGTTCACCTGTATGCGGCACCAGGAAAACTTGCTGGCAGGAAGATCTAAGGCCAACTGCAGAATCTGATACTGCAGGATGGGAGGAATTTCTTCCCTCATTCCTTTTTCAGACACAATTCCTAAAGAAATTTTAAATCCATTACAAGTCTATTTTTTTAAATCTCAAATCAACAATACATCATAGATCTAATGAAGACGAACAACACGTTACCCTTCAGCAGTTTACTGAAGTCAAACTTGCACTGCATGACCAGATGTGGCACCACCTTCTGGTAAAGACATATGACCTGAAGAATCAAAGCCTTCAGCAGAATGACCTCAGCTGCATCAGCAACTGGTGGACGATAAAGTACAAAAGGCATTTAGTTTACAATGATGCATATTGTTTTACAGAAATAACTGAAAAAAAAAACTGTATTAAAGGGTTATTTTCTTACCAGGCAGTTCATTTTCATTATTTGTCTGTTCAGGGCGCTCTTCCCTTTTTGTCTCCTTATCTTCAACTCCAGCCTTTTCCTTCTTGCTAAGTGACTGCCATGAGGAAATGATGCCTGTCATGTCGGGCAAAATCTGGAACACAGGGTGAAAAATAAAGAGGATCTGAACGTGTACCACTACAAATTGCACATATTAAGACAGCACTTTCCTCAGGTTACCTTGCCAAGTGTCTCCCTGTACTGCTGCACCAATTCCTCCATCATGTCGTCAGTGTATACGTCTGATTTGTACCAAACAGACTTGTCCAAAAGATACTCCATATTCTTACTTGCTTTTTTCAAAATGAAATTCATGATGGACACAGCCATAAGCTGGACGGTTGAGCTGGCGAGCTGGCAAATAAATGAAGATATGTTTCATTTGTTCCCGTGCTGGCATTAGAAAATATATCATGAAGGTAATTAAGCGACTTACATTGAGGCCCTGTGTGAAAAAGGCCTTGTTACAGACCGGAGGAACAGATATCACCATAATCATGGACAGCAAGCGAGGCAAAGGAATCATCTCACGGTTTTGAAAAACTGTGGAGATGTCTGGCTGAGCTTCATAGATCTGATGCAAAAATGCACAGAAGGTCATCACTAATCCAAATGTTCACAGACAAACAAACCCAGCAACAATATTTACCTTTTTAAGTAAATTAACATTGTCTTGCCAAGCACTTTTGAGGCGTGGAGTGTATGAATACTGTGTCTCCTTGAAATATCTGGACAGAATGTCAGGGCTAGTTTTCAACACGTTCACCACCAGATCTGCCACCAGCTCATCCTCAGTCGCCTGCTTCAGCCCAACCAGAAACTGCAGCAGGACAAGATTACCAGCTCTGCAAGACATGAAATATGATCAGCATGAGGTGTTTTCAAAGGCATAAAATGCAAACTAGAAAATATTGTTTCCTAACCTGCCGGCGGTGCCTAAGCTGGCGTCGTGAAAGCTGATGCCATGCTTATGGGAGCAACACAAGTCGAGCAGAAAGCTGTGAACGAGTTCCCGGACAACCGACAGCCCAGAAGAATCAGAGTCCTCTGCCGTCTTAGAAAAACACAGTTCAGTAAAAGTGTGACGCACATGTTCTGGAGCAAAAAGGTTAGTTTTATCTGATATAAAACAAAAAAGTTGATAACTTACCGTGTCATCACCTGTGGTCGCATCTGCAATCCCATTCCATTTGTACAGAGATGCAAGGTTGGCCAACACAGCAGGTGTGAAAAAGCGCACTTTCTGAGTTTTACTTATAGCTTTGTTGAGAACAACCTACAAAAAGATAAATAACAATAAAGATATTTTCCTAATCTATAAACTAATTTAACTTAAATGTGTGAACTCCTTAGCACTTACTTTTGACTTCAACGTTGACAAAATCAGATTGACTGTTGACATCCTGTCCTCCTTCAGACCCGTATTCAAGATGTGTGGCAGGAGTTCTAATCCATCAAATCAACATGTTATCGATGTAACAAACATAAAGGATTCAGTGCGAAAACAGGTCTGCTACTCTCAGTGCTGGTTTGGTTCCAAAAATGAACCAGTTTGATTTAGCAGCACATGCATTCCCAACAGCAAAACATTAAAATAGTAATGACAATATAATTTTATGTAGAAACAAACTTAATCTTTGGGGTAAACATAGGTTTAATAATAGTTATTTAACAAAACTTAACTGATTCAAATTATTCTAACCACTGTAAAAGCTTCTAAACATTCATCAGAGAACCTAGATCTTAGCATCATTGACAAGTTTTAATTGTTTCAACATAAAACTCTTATTGAAAAAGGATCTATAACAAAATCTTACCTTTAAGCTCTAATGTTTGTCTAATGACTGCACTATCCCCAGACACCAGAAAGGAGAGCACAAACTGGATAAAAGCCAAGCGGACGTCAGGTTTACCCTGCAAAAAGTATTCAGAAGACGTCATATATTTACCGTATTCAAAAGCCTGAAAACACAGTTCAAAGTGATAAAAACCAAATCAGCAGCGCACCCTTTTATCCTTTCTTGTTGCCAGTCCAGAAAGTGTTTTAATTTGAATGTGATCCAAGACTTCTCTGGCAGCTTCTACACCCTGAGACACCATGGCAGACAGCAGATTGAGACACTGGCGGACAAACCTGCACAAACACAACACTGAGGTTCAGAGCAGGTGTGTGTGTGTGTGCAGAAAGGTAAGGTTGCACTGATGTCTTTGAACAAACCCGTGATTTGATGAATAAAAAGACCCCTGAAGAAGTTTCATGTAGCTAGAAGCAATCTTTTTCACGATGGCATTGCCAACCATGTTGAAGTGGGAGAGGTCACTGGCTGTTCTCAGAAGAATCACTTCCAAGCTCCCAAAAACCAGCATCATCTGGACAGAAAACATGGATGGATCAGAGAGAGAAGCTGGAAAACAATCCACTGTCAAATACACATCAGCTCACCTCAGTTTCTGTGTGCTTTTCTCCTTCTAGCAGATTGAATATATCCGCACACTCCATAGAGATTTTGATGTAACCCTCAACCACATCATACAGGTCAGAGCACGGCAGCTTCTTCGCAGTTGATGTGAATTTTTCCAGTCCTGCAGGCGATAATATAGATCGGACAAAAAGTTGACAGACTGACAAACTTTCGCCGTTTAGCTTCACTTATATTTCTCACTACATACTGTCAGTGACACATATACACTTACCCTTCATGGCTGTGGCGGGATTCCTAAGCATGGCTTTAAATTCAGTGCCATTAAACTCCGGAACTTTTTCTTTTTTCTGCGGAGGATCTGACTCCGACGGAACGTCGCTATGGCGCTTTTTACCCATTTTAATAAAAAAGTTAACCCAATATTAATGGCTTCTTAGGCAGATGTGTTTAATTTCATTGTCCTGTCATTAAAACCCCATCTAATAAACCCACGTTGAGGAGTAAACAGAAAGAAATCCCCTGAAATTATTGTTCCGACTGAAACATTTGCTGGATTTTTTGTTCCGCCGCGTGCTTCATGAACGAGTCTTAGTTTTTTTTTCTTTCTAGATAATTTTAAAATGCCTCATCTCTACATAACTGGGAAAAAGTTTTTTTTATATATACATCAATCCGCTGTAATAGAAGAAATTAATACTATTACAGGAGAAACATTTAAAAGCATCAAAAACACAGAAAAAGGTTATAGTACTTTATAAGTTTTTCATTTAGGTTTAACCTGAAGCTGCTTGTTTCTCAGGTCATACCGTTTTTAAATAAAAATTTATACGAATTTATTTTGATTTAGGCATCTACTTTTGCATACTCTAACACCACTGTAGACTTCCAGTTGCTTTCTTTCATAATCTCAAAAATGGTATTATACAATATAAATTAAGTTAATCACCAATGCTTTTAACCTACTGTGTATGTTTAATATGGATCAATAACTCACCACTTACTTTATGATTCCGATTAAACTCGTTTTTAGTTCTCTACGTTGATTAGACACAGTTTTAGACATAATTTTTTGCTTTTACATTGATATGTCTTATGTTATACTTAAACAACAGTATAAATTCATTATTTTCAATAACTCCATGATAAATTTATCTTCCAATATTGTATTACATAAATGTAAACAAAATAATCATATACTGTATGTCATAATCATATAAGCACTTTGAGCCACCTTGTTGATGAAAAGTGTCTATAAAAATTTAACAATGTCATTCAATTGTTAAGATTCGAGAAATTGAATCGTCCCTCCTTTTTCTTTTCTTTTTTTTTGTGTTTTTTTTAATGCACATAAGTTTCCAACATGCCTTGTTTTAGTTCTCACTCAGTCTCAGTATGAAGCATTAGTGAAAACATGCATTTTGCTAAGACCATGTAGACATAGTTGTGGTTCAGCTTCGTAGACTATTTGAAGGGTTGGTGGTTTTCAGCTAAAGTGGAGCTTCTTCACGGTTATCCTTTCAGCAGACTTTTTTTAGGCACTGCCTGACCAAATCTAAAAGTTGATGCTGAAGTGATGAGAGCCCACTTGTGTTTAGCAAAGCACTTTGAAAAAGGCTTGGTTGCCTGTGTTAGTGAAACAATTTTACATCATTGTTCTTTAGTCTTCTCAGATTGTTGTTGTGGTTGTTTTTTAGTTGTTAAAAAGACAAATCCAACAGTGAGTGAATTTAAACCACGATCAGAAAATTAGACCTCATCATTCATTAGACATTCTTTTGTTAAAAGGGACTGTTGATGATTGCTGAGAAAGTCCCCTTCTGGACTTCTTGTTATTCATTTATATTTCCAACAGGGGTCACCTCTGCCTGAGAGTTTAGAGTAATACACCAACTGTTTTGAAAACTGAGGATGCTGGATGACTTCAGACAATTAAGAGCTAAGTTGTATAGATGCACCACACTTATAATAAGAATTACAAGTTATTAGAGGCTGGTGCAATTTGTTGTATTCTGTATGTTTTGGCTAAAGTGAAGCGTCTGGAGTCAGTGTGGGTCATGCATGAATATTTAACATTCATCGTGAGGTTTGACCTAAAAAAATCTGCCATTGTCTGGAATGTTACTCTGGTTTCTGGTGATTTAATTATAGCTCACTGCTGTGTATGGTATAAAACACATTTGCCTGTGGAGTAAAAACCACTCAAAACCACTTGAATTACATTTTTGAACCAAATATGTCCTATATATTCCTGAAATGATAGCATATCAAAACAGCCTTTGTTCACTCTTCAGTTTTTACTATTTATTTACACAATTCCTGCTAATATGCTAGCAAAACACCAAATTCGCTTGCCTTTTTCTTTTTTAAATATATATCATGCATTAAGTTATCAGATGAATTCCCATTATGAAACAAAAATTGTGATCATATATTATTTGTTCATACATGATCTGTAGGCTTAGATTCAGCTCTTGTTTCTAGTTACAAACTGTTATGTTCTTTGTTACAGCCATATGCAGCATAGTCTCTATGCAATTCTCACATTGCAAAAGTTTATTTAAAACTTTACTCATAACTGGCTGACAACTAAAGTGTCAGGCCGCACAGATACTGGAGGAATATCAGATATTAGAAGGAGTGGGGGGTGACCCCATCTACAGCCCTCTGGCCCGTAGATGTTGGATTTGTTTTGAAAGGTTTGGCCTAGTATCCATTATATCTTAAAATATGTTCCCTTTGAACCAAAATGGTGGGTGTACAAAGCCTGCCATGGCCCTGACAGGGATGGTTAGGACTTTATAGCTCTGGGATGTAGGAGCAGGATATTCAGGGGTTCAAAGAGGTTTCAGCCATGTGTGATCTTGTCAAGGAAAACTCTGTCTCTTCTTGGCAGGGGGAGAAAACAGAGGTTATTTATGACTTTGCTTTCTTTATCATCAAAATTTGATGCCCCGATCAACATTGATATGGAACAAGCATGAAGAAACTGAGCTGAATCCAGTAACATAAAAACTTTTCTTCAAGATTTTAGCACCATATCAATGTTTCAAATATTTCTAAGTCTTTCACTTAAAAATTCACTTGGAGATTACAGTCTTTTTTTCTTTCTGCTCAACTGTAAATCACAGGGTTATACTATACTTGTGTTGACTTCTTCTGTTACGATGCCAGTAGCACAACTGGCTCTGGAGAGAAACACTGGGTGGTTTCCAATGAGCTCTTTTCCACAGCTGAAGCCACTTTACCATGCCTGTTTTCACCACAGTGAACCACAGGCCCTTCTGTGAGGTTACTGCGCTTCCGTTGTGTGCCTCTCAGAAGATTTCAGGCCCTGCTCACCATAACACTACAGCCAACGCTGTTGAAGGATCAAAGATCACCTTCTGCTTAACAAACAGCTAGACACTCTGCCTATCAGAAACATCTGGGAGTGGTTGGTTGCAGCTGTTGGTGTGTGCCCACACCCCTGAAACAATCAGACCAGATGTAGAGATCATCTCACGTAAGGTACAGATGTTTTTGTTACTTTGAGCCATTCACCACAAGGAGATGTAGGGTGCTTTTTGAGGTCCTATTAAATTTAGACTGTTTGTGCTGCACCCAGATTGGGTTTGGTGCCTTGGGACTTGCCACTGGCTTGTGGGTTGTCACTATTCAGCAAGCTGATTGAAAACAGGGCTGGATGCAAAATGCTCTTGGAAAAGCGAGCAAGCAGTGGTGTTTTCTCTAGATGGGCGAGCTTAAAGGTACTCACTGCAAAGTCATGAATACTAGTAAAAAAAATCATATTCAAATTCAAATTCATAAAATTAGAAACAAAATCTACACCGTCATATCAATGGTTAATTTGTCCTTTAATTTAAAATTTGTTAGCAAAACTTGTGACCATGTGCCAACTACCACTTGTGTTTGTTTACCAACGGAAACAGCCGGAGTGACTGAAAATAGATCAACAAAGGCAACGTCCATGGAAGAACCACATAGGAATGAGCCTGACAGTTTTGTTTGTACATATTTATTCCCAGATTTGCTGAGTAAAGCATGTTAGCTTTAGATTAAAAAAGAAAAACACATGTTGAAACAGTAAAAAACCCATGTATTTGAATGCCGAGCTGTGTCTTTATGTTGCTCCACCATCCTGCTTGATCCCCAATATTTATTCTTACTCAATCTTTTTCTTTTCTTTCACATTTCACAGCAGATTCACTCTTATATTTCCACCTAAACGTCTCCAAGATTCTATGCTTGACTGATACCGCCATATTTGTTTATGTAGACACACTACAGCCAACATAACATGGTCAGTCATGTGACTTGAGCTTCCTAGTGGTTTTTGGCTGATTCAACCAAATGCTTCATTTTCATGGAGTGTGGACCCACATTTTAGAACTGCATATCAATATACTGTATCTGGAAAACTACTTGAATAAACTCTTTCAGACTCCACCATTTGAAATAGCTCAGGTTAGTTCTTTTTTTTATACTTTACAATGAGTATTTTTTAATCGCTAAAAGCAACCTAGCGTCACATCGCTCATGATATAGAGAAAATAATGCTACAGAATTGTTTTACAGATTTCACATTCTAAGCATCTGTGCTGAGGTGGTTGAAATATGCCGCCTTCATGAGGAAATCCTTTACCCCACGCCAGTATGTGATTTCTAGCTATATTTGTAATGTTTGTTTCAAATGCCACAACTTGCCCATGTTAAATGAAATGCATGCCATCAACTACTTCACTTGTTTGGTTGTTTTTGTGCTGCAGCCCTCCTACATGTGGTAAATATTTGAAGGAGAAAAGCATAAACTTATTTTCGAAAGAAAGACAATAAGTTTATATCTATGAAATGTTTAAGAGGAAAGGTCCGTTTCTAAATTTTATTCATATCTGATCACAGCCATTGAAGCTGGTGCCACTAAGATAAATATGGTTAGTTTGTAAGCTTCAATCTGGTATTCCTAAATTATTTCTGGATGCTTATGAGAAAATGTTTTCATATTTGAGATATCTTGAGTATAACATGAAAAGAAAAATAGCCTTTAATACTTAATAATCTCATTGCATCATCAAATCTTTTACAATGTGACAAATATACACTTATTTATTTGAGGAAACTTGTCACAATTTGAACTTTTTTAAATACTGTTTAAAATGTAAAAAGAACAAAAATAATGTAAACAGAGAAATTTCATCTTGCTTTTCTTGATTTCTGTCTTGCACATGATGCATTAGACTTTACTTTGAAAATGGGAAGCCAACAATAAATGGAAACAAAGGAAGAAAGTGACTGGGTTGACATATTCATGCAGTGGATATGATGTTAATTCCAGACCTGAAAGGGTCTGGAGAGAGTCTTCCACCCCTGCAGACTCCCTGTGGTGAATAGAAAAACACTTTGGTGGATATTACACCCTGTTATTCTTTCCCTCTCCTGTCTCTGCATTTTCTCTCTCTCTCTGCACACCATTAAAACAACATCTTTGGCCCAGGCTCACTGAGCATGACATCGGAAACAAAGTTCAGTGAACTACCCTCGCTGTGACCCCCTCATAACCCATTCAAGTAAAATAGTTCTGTTCTGTACATCAAAGCGAGGTCTGCTGTTTTACCTGGCTGTGACTCTCTGTTTAATTCTTCTCTTCCTGAAGTTTTATCCTGCAGTTTCATCATGATCACGTTTGTTTAGGAAATAAAACATAAAGATCAACATTTACCATGCTGCACTGTCTTTTGTTGCAGATTTAAAAGATTCTTCAGTCTAATCTGCTCTTCTGTCTGTTCATAAGTTTACACTTCAGCCTGGTTTTCATTCGAAGTGGCTTCATTTCTGCACCCAGAGGCCCTCGGATCCTAGTGATAGGTAGCTGTCAAAAACTAGCCAGATTCTGCCTTCATTATCTTTGACATTTTAAGTCCAGAAATGAACCAGGGGAAATGTGTGAGCAAGCAGAGTGGTGAGTTAATAAGATTTTGTACATCAGATACTAGATGTGCTACAAAAGCCTTCCTGAAAAATCTCTTGAGGCATTTCTGCAAGTGTGTCATATTATAAATATTAATCAATCGCTTATAATTGCAGAGATCACAGAAAAAATGACCAGTGTAATTATCTTTGAGTTCTGTCTTTCAGTTTTAATTATAAGAAAACATTACTTGGAAATGAGATCAAAATGCCAGTAATAATACAAACGTCAGATTTTTCCTGATAGTTTCTTGAGTCCCAGGAGCATGAAGAAGAGCATGAAGTTGATCTTTATTTTCTGGTTAAACTGTTTCCTTTTGGTTAATTTGAAATTATCTCTAATTCATGTCACTTATAATCTCATCAATGCCTCATTCAGGCTGTTTTTTCTGTCTTAGAATTTCTTTGATTGCTGAGTGTGTAAATAGACATTGATTTCAAAGTTATAAAATCAGTCCTGTAAAGATTTAGCCTCAAAACACAGAAGTTACACGCTGCCTAACGTCCTGCATCCTGAACTTCTTTCACACCACTGTGATCAGGCAACTGTTTTATTTGTTATGACAACCTTAACATTTGGTAATTATTTCGTAGACTCCTGGACTGAGGAGATGAGAGAAAATAGGTCCCTTTGGTCTTGGAAGGTTTTGATTCGAAACCTCAATGAATCATCAAAGCCTAAAAACAGGATGTGGTTATGTTATAAATATATGCTTTTAAAATGATTTCTGTCACAATTAAAATGATTATGCGGGTATGTTCACCTCTAATTTCTAATGCACAACCTTGACTGTGGGTGCAGCTGCTTTTTTTAAAAACGCTACTGATTATAGCATTTGTGCAAACCAAAGCACATATGGCTCCGACGGTAAAGCAGCTTTCGTCTTTAACATCTGTGCATGACTAACTCTGAAACATGACATCCTGATGTCGGATCGTCCCATGGGTCTTTCATAGATTAAATTTACTGCCCATCATCTTTGTAGTCCATCCCTCTTTTTCAGCGTGCCGTATAGTTGTTTGGCATTGCTATTTAGCATTGTTCCTAAACTTTAACGAGAATTTATTATGTTTCCCATGAAGGACTCATTTCACGCAACAGTCTTTTATGCTATAACAGTTTTCAAATCACTGACTCTCTGTCCAGATCTTCAGGGAATGGCTGTACACATTTAAAAGTCTGTTCTAGGCCTTTTGATGTCACTATATTTATCACCCGCCATGCAAAGGTGAAAAGCGGGTAATATTGTTTTTGCCTCTGTCTGTGTTTGTGCCCAGGTGTCTGTCAGCAAAAATTCCCACAAACTGCAGGACACATTTTAATGAAACTCACAGGAAGTAATGACTGAATGTACATCTATACCTGATTAACATTTGGAGTCAACCCTGTACAAAACGACTGCTGCAGCTAATTAACATTAGCCAAAACAAAAAAGGCTATAAATCATTCAATTTTACATGATATTGAGCTCGAATTTGATGTGATAGTAGCTGACAGTCATTCTCAACATATACTCTTAAGAATGACATCTTGCAGTAAACTCACATGACGTTATGTTCAAAGTTTGACCAAATAGGCTACCGCTTCATCATTTCTCAATGCAATACGACTTTAGCCTAAAACTCTGGCATGAAAGTCTGCAGGTGACCTGCATTCCTTCAAGAAATTAGAGACCTTTAATTCAGAATTTTTTTTTCAGTAAAATGTTTGATGGAAGATTCCAAACAAATCAGACTGGAATTGTGATCATGTTAGGCTGCCCCACGTATAAAGGATTTTGTATCTAGCTGTTCAGGCTCAATAATTTGCAGTTCTCTTTGCTTTTCAATATCCTGCAGATCATAAGTTCACATTTTTATGATAAGTTTGTAGAATGTTAAAGGCAACAACCTTGTAAGCAAAGAATGTTATAATTTCTCACAGAGTTTATAAGTGTATTTTTAATAACATGAATTATATTTTCTTAGTTACTACATTCTTGTACATTTACAACACAGTACTGCTAATTTTTTTGTTATCCCTGTGTATTTTTGATGAGTAAAGTGTGTTTGAACTGGCTGCATCCCGTATTTATTGGTTTTACCACAATAATTGCATTACCATCCCAATGCTACCTTCTCTCAGTTGATACTGGGGAGGTGGGGCACATCCTGGAATGATAACCAGATTGTGACAAAGAGAAAAATTCATGCATGCAAACTCAGACCTGTGGGAAATTTTAGGTCACAAATTCATCAGGCATAAACAGAAACTGTATGTATCACGTTTCAAACTAGTTGTATTTCATTCAGTTAGAAAAAATGTAAATACAATTCAAATTCAGTTACATGTACAGTTATTCCAAGCCTTTCCATTTTCAAATTAATTTATTACAACAAATTCAGTCTAATTTACACTTGCAAATGAGTTGCCAATCTAAGGAAGCCAACAGATTGCATGAAAATCTTCACATTAATTCAATATTCCATTCTCAGCATGCACAGCATGGCAGGTGACAACAGAGAGCTGGATTCCCTTTGAACACGAAGAGATCTCCTGCAGAACCAGACTCAGGAAGAGTTCCTATCTGCCTCAACCAGCTGGAGGCAAGAGGACAGGAAAGAGATGTGAATAAACACAAAAGCACAAGGTCAAAAATACCTGCTGTGCCACAGACACAAAGTTAATGACAGCAAAATGCATACTCAGAAAGTAAAGCGAGTTTAGACAGAAGAATAAAAAAAAAATCATTTGAATTTGGCAACAGCCTCATCTACAGCAGCACTACTAAAGGCATTGCTCAGGGTCACAGAAGTCAGCTTGAAGTATGTGTTTGAGTTTATTAAGGCAACTTTTAAGTCTATTCATGTAGTTGTCTGCTTTCTCACGCTAGAAACTTCTCTCCTCAAAAAAGGACCTTGATGGTTCTGCCTCCCATTCCACTTTTCAATAGAACCACAAACCTTCAATCTGAAAGCATGTGCACCCTGTTGAGGTTATATACAACTGAGATCTTCAAAAGAAGATGGATTTTGGTGAATATGAGCTACACACAAGGAGTGGCTTTAAATTCTTTTCTGGATTTTGCAGTCAATGTAGAAAGGCTCAAATAGAGAGAAAAAAAAAATTAATAGAGCTCACAATACTAACCACTTCACTGCCATTCTGGAGCAAATTAGCAGCAGTTAAACGCATTCTGCAAGACAAACATTTTGTTAAAAATTAAAAAGGGTTGTGGGGTTCAAACATTTTTTTATCTTTCAAAGATGCTCAGCTGTTGACATTTGTTCACAGGAAATTCCCCCAAATAGTAGCATTTTTGTTTTAACTCAAAGATTTCTCACACAGTGTATTACAGTTTAATGTATGGCATTTATTTAACACTAATACAATAGAATACTGTTCAGATTTTATTGTAAATGTACATCACAAGGTTAAAGTAAATATTTGACCTTCCATCCTTCTACAGTTTCTCCTCAGAACTGAATATTGAAAATCTCACCTGGCTACAGAGCTTGACACCTTTTAGTATATGTGTGCATGTTTTTCTTTTTGTAAACAACCTTATTTTGCCTCAGTCTAAGCAGATGTTTTAATCATGTCATGAAACAAACACTGTTATTCATTATTACATTAAAAGAAAACCCCCTCACCCCTCCTCAACAGTTATTGTGGGAACAAGAAAACGGAAAACCCCAATTTCTGTAACTTGTTAAAGAAAACATCAAAACTATAATTTTGCACAATAAATATATCCCCAACTTATTGGCAGTAGCATTGTTTTTCCCATTTCAAAGTTTGCATAGAACGCAATAATCCTAAATGTAATGTCTTGCTTCAGAAAGCTGTGTCGGGTTGCAATCGCTATACGGAAATGTTTATCATTTTTAACTTTTCAGATTTGTTCCTTGTTATGTAAATGTTTACACAGGAACATGACCATGTGGATCATGTGACCCTTGAACAAATTGCTCACAAGCCTGAAGGACTTCCCCCAAATAAAGATTTAGATTCAGATTGTAAACGAGGAGCAACTGAGGAAACAGAGCAGCATGACAATGAATGAAAGTATTTTAAAAAATGAAATAAATTGAATAAAAATAAAATAAAGCAAAACCAAATTGTATAGAGGAGCAATTAATGAACCAAATTCCACTAGTGAAATGAAATGTGAATAAATATAAATATAAATAATGAGTCAGGATGCAGCATTAAGGGTAAAATGCAAATATCTACATGCAGCAGGTTTCAGTGTACACAATGATTGACCTCTTTATATGCACATACTATGTGTACAGTAACATAATAACTTCAATTAGCTAAGTTGACCATATAATATTATAACATATACAGTACTAACATAAACATTCGTAACAAAACAATAATTTTTGCTTGAGTCTTTCTTTACAAAACAAAACTCTACAGCACTACATCAGGTTATTTTGACATTCTCTTTCTGGTTAGGTCACACTTTCCATGTTTTGCTGGCTTCACCAACAACCACCCACATTTTGTGTGTTTGTTATTTTGTTGTCAGTTAAAGCAACACTGTGAAAAACTCTTTAAAAGTCAAATGATCACATGGCAATGCCAAATGTGAGAAAAAGTAGAATTTTTGTTTCTACTGCCATAAATAAAAATAATTTGCTGGTGATGGGTGTGGATCATTCATGTTTCCTGTGGAATCAACGAAAAGCTTCATATGTGCCAAGAAAAATGATCACAGCATCTAATTTAGTGCAGAGAAAATAGTTATCGTTCCTGATTAATCCTGTCATCCTTGATGCTTTCATGATTATAGCAAAGTTCGGTGAGGCTACCATGGTGAAGAGACAAAGGAATTCACCCAGGTTTCTCTAATCTGACCCTGCCAGTGATTGTTCACTTCATTGCCAAGGCTTTTTGGTATGTGTTTAAAAATGATGGAACAAATAGTCTATAAATTCTAAACGTTCTCAAGTGACAGCGCTGTGAAATGTAGAGTAATGGGATTAGAGGCTTTTTTTCTGAGCTTTTTTTCTCTCTTCAAACAAAAAGTTTGCTTGAGCAATTTAATTGTTTTGGGAATTCCAGAGCATTTCTGTCAATGCTGTGCATTCCTTTCCTCAGCAGCACAATGCATTCCTGCAGAATAAAAGTGATCTCCATCAGAATCAGTTAGACTCCCAACAATGTCTCAGGAATTTCTTCCAGCAGTAAAAGCAAATTGTCAGATGGTGTGATGGATAGTGTATTAATTAGAGAGCAGTTAATGTTGAAGCAGGTGTCTCTGTTATGTGCCAGATTGCTGTTAACTGGACTTGATTCAAAGTAGGTCTGATTCTGAATGTTTTGAAAGCAACAAATTTGAAAAATGGATGATATAGTTCATCTTTGAAGAGTTTGGTTTAATTCCTATCAGTTGAATGCTTGAAGTAAAAAAAGTCAGTTTTATTTATTTCTCTCCTCAGTTTTATGTATTTTTACTTGTCCTGAGGCAGCTTTCTAAATCTTTACATTTATAGTATTATTTATTAATTGTAGATGTTTGCAGAAATTAAATAAAGACCAAGCATTCCTTGAAGGAATGCATATCACCTGCTGCCATTCCTGACAGAGTTTTAGACTAAGATCATTTTATGTTGAGAAATGGCAGAACTATAGCTGTTTTGGTCAAACCTTAAAAACAAGGTTATGTGCAATCTCATGCAATATTGTAAGAAGTCACACTGAGAGTATATGTGTTGTTAATAACTCTCAGCTACTACCACACCAAACATGTGCTTTCCAAGGTGAGTTGGTTGTAGCAACCATCTTGAATTGGGTTGAATTCTAAAGTTAATCACTTGTCGATGTAAATCCAATGAATATTTACTGAAAGTTTTATTAAAACCCATCCAGTGATTCATGAGGTATTTTGCTAACAGACAAATAGAGTTGATTTTAAATAATTAATGGCAAATTTTTAATCAGGACACTTGTGCAATTTGTTAGGGCAAAATGTGTGGCGATGATGATTCTCAAGTACCACACTAAAGACACGAGCAACAACTTTATTGTCCACCTTTTCCTTTCAGCAGCAGGTGATAATAAGCCTGTATTACCTGAGCTAGATATATTGATCATTTAGTTTACTTTTTCTTTATATCAGTCACACATTTTGTGTTGGAATGTCCAAATGAATATGCTCAATACATCTTGTTAAGTGAAACTTTGCAGTTTTTATCTCAACAGGATGTAAAGTGTGATCAGTAACATGATGAAAATGTACAACTATTTAATGCAACTTCCTACTTTGTTATCTGTTATTGTTTGCCCTCCTTTGCATTTAAAGTGCAATAAAACTTGTCAACTAAAACCCTGTTTTGTATTCATGTAGTGACATAAATTCATAAATAAATCCTGCCTCTTGAGAACAAACTGTTGAGGAAGAACAAAATACCATTTTGCTTCACAAGTAGTTTCCACATAGAAAATAAACACAAAGGTATGAAAACTTTGCTTCCTTTTTGAAAGTGATATCTGTTTCTCTTATTACCATAATAAAGAGAAACCAGTTTAGAATCCATAACGGATAAAAATACTACAAAAAGCACAGGAAAAAATAAATACTTCTTTCTAGATAAGAAAAGTAAAGCAGCTTCATGGCACTGCAGGTAGGTTTGACCCAGCAACACCAGAATGATAACTGGATTTAAAAACTGCTCTTTTAAAAACATACAGTGGAATGCATCTATTGAGGTAAAAAAAAAAAAAAAAAGATCTTGGTTAAAAAAAACTGAAAAAACATTACATTTAATTGGATTTTATTTTGGTCTTGGTTCTTACTTTCCTTCGGTATAATGATTCCTTATTCGAAAAGCAGTGGGGTTAAAACTTGTTTAGAAATATTTTTTCTTTAATTTTTAACTTGTTCATACCAGAATCAAAGTTTTTCAACATTGCATCAAGGGTTAATGTATTTGTACATAAGGAGCACTGAGTGTGTGGACCCTAATTTCAAAGTTCAGTGTGAGGTGTCAAAAACATTTATATTTATTTTTCTCAACATTCATTATGGTAGCTTTAGGAGACAGAAGGCAGTAGTTATTCCAAACAAAAATCTATAAAATTTATTTTATATCATGAATAACATTAAGAAGATGAAGAGCTGCACACTCCCAGAACCTTTCTTACCCAAATAAAAAACATCTGTGCACTTAATATCCAATATCCTCTTGAAAGGATCATGCAGTATAAGCCTGCAGAGCAGATCACTACTGTGCATACAGTGAAAGAAGTGTACAGTGCACAAATATGCAATGAACTCATCTCAGATTTCTAATTTGATTTATACAGAATGCCTTGTGAACTTGTAACATCCACATCCTTTAAAGGTAACATTCACCAAACCAAAGCTCATATTTCCACAACTGCGAAGCAATCTGGAGGAAATGGTCTGCCGGTGCTTCTGGTTAGTGTTCGGTCTCAGTAAAAGTCTTCATTAGACCTCTTGTTCAACTCCAGCCTCCAAGACATTAAAGTCAATCCACACCGATGAGCAAGCCCCTGAAACATTTTGATTCAAATGGCAGGCCTGTTGATTGGTAATATGAAACCAGGATCCTTCTGACATTAAAAAAAAAATTACTCAAGAAAACCCAATTGAGCCATTCACTTGATGGAATTGACCAGCTATAAAACAGATAATTCATGATTTAGTGGCTTTGGTAACCATTCATGTATTTTCTAAGATAATAGTGTAAATAGAGTATATAGATGAATCATAACTAGCATTTAATTTGTATTTTAAGGGTTAGGTTTAATGTTATTTTAGTTTTTTTTTTAATTTATCCTGCAAATTTAGCTTGCTTACCTATATTCTTGATTAAATCAGATCTGTTTATTTTTTTTCTCCCTTGCATTCTGAGTAAGACTACGGGAGCCAAGTTATGCGGTTTTCCTTCTAATTCATGTTTAAATGTCACTAAAATAGGCATCACAGAGAAAGTACTGAGACCACAACCTTGTGATGTGGACAGCATTAAACCTCAAAGTAGAATTGCAGATATGTGCTTCATTACCGCACCTTGATTTTTATTCATGACCTGCTATGAGTCACATAAGAAGTGAAAAAAAGTCAACACTAGAATTGGAACTGAGCTAAAGTCGTTGCAATATACATCACAGGACAATACCTAATCTGCTTTTTGCTGTTTGTAAAATGATAAACACATACATCAATTTGACATTTTAATTTCAGAACATCTTTTCATCTTTTACCATATATCACTTAGAGACAACTCTGTCAAGAGAACATATTGTCTGATCACAATGAGGTGCAGAAGGATATTTGACAATACATAATCTTGTCAACAGGCACTGAATACGGCTTTTTTGTGAACCATATTTGCGCTAAAGATTTTTACCCTACAGTAAAACTTAATCTTAATATGGCAAGGAATTGTTTTTATGTATTTTTTTTATTCTTAATAAAATAAATCATGAATTGATGCAGTATCTCAGTTATTACTTGAGCTGAAAGTATGAAGCAGTTCAACAAGATGATATAAATAATGAAATAACAGCAATAATGAAAGCCTTTGTTTTTTAAAGCTTTACATCTGATATCACTGTCTGTAATTAATTAAATTAAGTGAGGCGCCTGACTGAATGGTTTGCTCTTTCTTTGCATACTAAATAGTAAAATTCACAAATTCAGTTAAAGTTTTTTCTGACTGCTGAGATAGGAAATGGATGCACCATGCAGCAATAATGATTATTGTCTGTCTGTAAGCAAAGCTGCAGGACATCTAGTCCCTTTGATTGGTTCTTGCAAGTTTGTGTGAGCTTGTCCAGTTTTCTGTCGCAGTAATAATGAGAAGCTGCCACCTCTGGACCTCATTCCACCTGGTGATTGAGCAAGTCACAGAACAGGGAGGCTTGATTGGGTTGCCTGGAGGAAAAACAGGTCTAACTGAAAAATGTTGTGTTCTGCGGAGGACACTTACCAACCACTGTTCAAACTGCTTACTCTTTTGAATCAGAGCAAACAGGACAATAAAATATATTTGATCACAAAGCCGAAGCTTCGATCTGTTAAGCAAAATGAATACGCTTTCAATTTTTCAGAGGTGACAACAACATAAATCTAAGCTTTTCTGTTAGATGTTTCACAGTAAGACGCTGACACAGCAGGGGGTCTTTTGTTGTACTTTCATTTATCAGCCTTAAACGCAGTTGCTCGGGTCCAATAATCACAGAGCCTTCAGTGATTGACAAGACAGTGAAGCAAGTTTATGACTCCAGCACTATGCGAGATAAAAGTGGGGCTCCTCCTGGGAGCTGACGAATGCTATACTCCTTTCAAGACATGAGATACCAGGAAAAGTTACTGCCTTTGTTTCTTTTCTTGACTTTTAGATGAAAAATCCCTGCAGGAAGTTTCTTGACTGTTAACATCTAAGGGAAAAAATGACTTGTATTGCGTGTCATGGCTAGGTCTTCTCATGATGCTATGCTTTTGTTAAAGAAGATTTATGCAAGTATTACAGGTGGTTGAAAAAAAACTATAACACCTGAGAGCAATTATTTTACATTGCACTTTTGTGTGATATTTTGTTAGTTTTTTTAAAGACAAACTTTAATAAACATGTTTCTCATATCTAATTTAAGCCATGCTTGTGTTTTCATTTTACTGTATTCTATTAACATGTTAGCTTTTTACACTATATGACCGCTTTGATGCAAACTACCACGTTCATTTGTTTGCCTACATAACAGTGACTTAGCCTTTATGTGGAAGTTAAAAAAATTTGCAAATGATCCAGCCTTTTTTTTAAAGGGCACTAATGCATAAACACTGAAACACCCTCATTACTATTCTTTAAAAAAATTGTTCTGTTTCTTGTTGCAGCCGAGAAATAAAACATGCAAACTATACATAAAATGCAACATGCAACACAATTGGGAATAGCGTTCTCTGAGTTTTGGTAGTGGTATATCATACAATGTAGACACACTTCACTGCATGTTATCTTGTCTGTGCATTAAAAAAATACACTGTATATTCTGAACATACAATATCCATAAAACTGACAACTGTGGGGTTTTGAGTTTTATCTGTAATTTTGTTTATTGTTTTCATGATTTCAGTTACGTTCAGTTACTCTTGTTGTTAGTTTGGGTCTTGTTACTTGTGCCTTTGTTCACTCTTCCCCAGTCACTCACTTGTCTGTCAGCCACGCCCATCTACACCTGTCCCGACTCTGTAATCATTCCACCTGTTCCCACTCACCTCGTTATCCTCAGTGTTAAAAACCCGGTCTCTCTTCCCATACCTCGCTGGTCCGTTGTTTGTTGGTTTGTTGGTTGCGTCGCTCTGAGTTCCTGTTCCATTTATGTATTTTATTTTAGTTCTTGTCTGTTCGCTGCCACGTCAGCTTTTTGTTTTTGTTTGTTTCCTTAGTTTAATAAATTAATTTTCTTTCTTTAAAATGAGTCTACGAACTGGGTTCGTCTCCGTCATCTCCACCCATCATGACACCAACATGACCTAATGCTAATCTGCCCACTTTTTTGTGGGTTTAAAACAGTTGTCAAATTTTGCACACAGCTTTACAAAAACAATGCTGGTTTATTTACCAGATTCACAAAAGTCAGTAATGACAAAATATTGGAATTTAAACAAATGCAACACTAATGAAATTTGATTTTAATCATTTTTTCCCATTAATGCTTTATGTATTTTGACAGACACGTCCTCTGGCATCCATCAGTGGTGCTGCAGCACTTCTCCCACCCCCACTTCCCTGGATCTGGCTCAGTTTTTCCACAGACACTGTTTGTTTGAAGCCTAAAGGTTCTCATTGCGATGTCACAAAGACCAGTCCAAACAAAATTCATCAACTGAGAAACAAAATCTGCACTTTTTCTTTTTCATATCAACGGTTAATGCGTCTTTAAAGTAAAGATTTGTGAATTGATGTAAAACTACCACATTCATTTGTTTGCCTACATAAAAGTGACTAAAAATAGATTAACTATACAAAGTTCACAGAAGAGCAGTTTAGGATGGAGAAGTCTGACAATTTTGATGTTCTGGTATGTATTTACACACAGATTTGTTAAGTAAAGTATGCAGATAAAATTTAGTGACTGCCTGCATTTGGAAATTGCATTTCAGTATATCTGAAAAACTACTGGAATAAACTCTTTAACACTGCAACATTTGATATAATTTAGGATGAGCGTTATTATGTTTAGTTGCAACGAGTACTCGTTTCTGTCTCTCCTAAGTTTGCTGTCAGGGAGTGACAGTCAGGTGTGTGGTTACCATGGTGACCCTAATGAGCCACTGGCAGCAGCTTTAACATTTCTCTTGATCTTGGTTCTCCTTATACTTCTCATACAGTTTCTACATCAAAATGTAGGGATTTGGGGTTTTTTTTGTGTGTGTGTGTTTAGATTATTACAAAACTGATGTTGGAATTTTGGGCAGTAGCTGCCTTTGCACCCTTGAGAATGCCTTCAGATTGTTATTTTTATTTAATTCAGTTCCCTTTTGGATAGGATGGTGGCACCAAAGTTCAGCTGTAACCCTGCCTGCCTCCTTGCTGTGGCTCTTTGAGGTAATCACAGCAGCAGCAGCAGCAGCAGCGGCGGCGGTAAGGAGGAGAGGAGCAGGAGGTTGCAGCCAGTCACGTGTTGAAGAAATCAGATTTTGGAGACGGACGTCCACTGGCCGGCCCCCACAGCGTCCCTTCTTACCAGAGCAGCCAGCAGCAGTGTGTGTGTGTGTGTGTGTGTATGTCTGAGAGCGGACCTACAGGCAGAGGCTGCACCGAGAGAAGCTGAGAACGAGGAAACTTTTACCGCAAGTTTTTTCCCCCGTTTTTTTTATTTCCACTTTTAGTCTTTTCATTGAGAAATCCGAGAGAAAGAAGAACTCGAAAGGAATCTTGCACAGAGTCAAAGTGTGCGCTGCAGAGAAGAGACCCTTGCAAAGAAGACAGAAAATTTCCCTGAGATGGATGTAACTTTGTGCTGCAGGACGTGGAACTGAAAGGAATCTTTCTGGATATCTGAGAACTTTGCTTGAATCCCCTAAAAAAACCGGAGGAGACCAGATGAAGGTGAGTATCGATCACAAACAAACAGATCTCCTCACTCCACTGGTTTACCTTGAACGCATGCGGTGTCTGTAAGTACAGTTTAATCACAAGCAGCTTCTCTTGTTTCCAATCATCTGGCCGCAGTGGATGCTTTTAGTGGCGGCATGTGTGGAATTCATTCACTCGGGATCAACTTTTTCTTTGCGCTGTCAGCCTTCAGTCAGCCTGAAGATAAACGTTCCCGGGATTTTTACGCAGCTCCACCTTTAACTTTGAAAAGTTTGAATGTTTTCAAACCTGATGCAATTATTTAAAAACAAAATAAAAAAGAGAGGTTCAAGCAGTTACCATTTTGAAAAATAAAATTACTCATAACATTAAAAAGTTATCTTGATTTATATGAAACGGTGCAATTTGAAAGAGTTTACTCCAGCAGTTTTTCGGATATATTGTTCTGCAATTCTGAAATGTGGGTCCACACTCAGTGTAAACAAAACACTCATCTGAAAATCAACTGGAAGCTTGAGTCAAATGACTGACCTGCATTAGGCTGGCTGTAGTCTGTAGGTAAACAAATATGGCTCTAGGTTTACCCTGTTTTAAGTTACTTTGGCTGTTTCTGTAGGTAAACAAACAAACATAGTAGCTGGCATCCGGTCACAAATTTTGTTTTCAAATTTTTTTACTTTAAGGACATATCAACCATTGATACAAGAAAAATATTGTGCAGATTTTATTTCTTACTTTATGAATTTGTTTTGTGCGGTCTTTGTGATTTTGCAATGAGTACCTTTAAATAAGGAGATTAACTGTAGTTCCCTTACATGGCTACATCATAATATGTTGCACACTCCACAAGATTCTTTGTACAAAAGCACAGTGGATTTTCTTTGAGGAATAGCCAGAAATGTAACTGCCTGTTTTGTCGCTTCTGATTGAAGCCCCCCCTTGAGACAGAGAGACATTCCTCTCTGTGTGTTCAGCCTGGAGTTATTGTCCTGCTGCAGCCGCTGCAGCGCCTTGAGGACATACCAAATGGTTACACATGACAGCACAGTGATTGTGCCGGCAGACTTATGTTCATTGTCCATTAATAGGTGTTCCTTTCCCTCATTTAATAAACCAATTAAATCTCCACTAGGTTCCTTCACCTCATACTTACTTAGTTAGAGTGATGGTTTCTAATGTGTTTTAGTCTGAACAGCCATTGGAAAATGTTAAACTCTTTATTTAGGTTTGAAGTTACTTATTGCAAAAATCAAACGTAATGAGGATATCCTGAGCTATATCAAATGAGGCAGTTTGAAAGACCTTACTCCAGTAGTTTTACAGATATGTTGATATGCAATTCTGAAATGAAGGTACATACTCCATGTAAACAAAGTGCTTTCTTTTGCATACTTTACTCAACACATCTAAGCATAAATACATAACAATGCAACAGAATAGATTTCTTGATCCAAAACATCTGTTCTATGGATGTTGCCATTGTTGACCTATTTTCAGTCACTTTGGCTGTTTCCATTGGTAAACAAATGTTGTGTGTACCCATTCACAAATTATGCTATGACATTGCAATGAGTACCTTTAACTTGTGAGTTTTACAACACAACAGCTAATGCACTGTAACTGTAGCCTGCACAAAACTTTTGGGAAATGATTTTAGTTGCAACTTCATGCATATCTGTGGCTATTTGTCTGTTGGGTCACATTTTTTAAAATCAGTTGCTTTTTTGTTTTTGTATCAACTCCACTTTAGTTCTTTACTATAATGTGAGCCATATTTAGAATCCGGGTTGAATTAAAATTAAGCCACACATATAAAACAAACAAAACAATCAACACTTTCAAAATCAACCCAAAAATCTAAACAGCTCCAGCTTTTATTACAATCCAAGAATTATGTCATATACCCTTGATGCTTTATGTGATGTAATCAAATCATTATTTATTTTTGTGGTGTACATATGCTGTTGATGAAGCTTGTGCTTTATATTCCATTTCTAAGGTTGCTATAGCCCTCTAGAAACTTTTGGAAATCCCAGTGAGTCCTGTTCTTGTCAGAAACAAGAACGACCGTGACTGTTTGCAGATGAGGTGAACCTTATAGTTGTCTCCTCATCCTCTAGTTCTATATGCTGAAGCACATGTGTTTTATGATGCAGTCACCATGGCTGCCAATGCAGTGTCAAATAGGGGCATCTTGAAGGATGTTTAGTGGGTTTTTTTTATCCAGACTTTCTTACTGAAAGAGCTGAACAAAGCCATTTTGTTTGTGATGTGGTAAAGAGATGATTCTTCTTGTCACACACTTACACAACCCTGGCCTAAAGGGTTTTTACGATCAAAAACTTGCCAGTTTGCTTCTTCAGTGCAATGTTTGTTAGGACTAAAAAACACATTTTGTTTTAGAGGCCTGTGATGGCTTTTACTTACACAGAGACCAAAGTTTCAAAGTCAATGTACGGCACAAAATCGCAGCACTTAGGTTGGCCAACATTCAGATCATTTTAGCTTGCTTTGTGCTAAGCCTGTCATCCTCATGTCCAGGCAATCTGCTGTTCTGTCTGTGGTTTCTATTATGGCTCCACTGAGCCTCACAGGCTGGCATGGTATTGAAACCACAGACGTTTTCTTTGAGTTAACTGGAATCAGGACATGTTCATTTTACAAAGTTTGTCACTAAAGTTAGCTCTTTTGGCCTGTTGGTGGTAAAAATGATTTGGTTGTGTTAATTAAAGTAGTTCAGCTGTGTTATTGCTTCTGAGGATCATGTGCTTAATTTGATTAGTTAAGATAGACTTTATGCATTTTCTCCACCCCTGCTAAACAAAAGAGATTGTAAAAATGGTTGCAGTGGGACTTGCTTAAACAGTCTGTATGTTTGTAGTTAATAATGGTACAATAACTATTTTTGATGACTAACAAATGTAGATAAGCAACTGGATCTCAGTAACATGATGTTTGGCAAAGCTACAGTTTTAGTTCTGTTTATATTAGCACTTAAGTCTACCATTTAAAAAAACATGTTTTTATGAAGGCAAGCATTTTTTATTTAGTATCTTTGTTGGCTCATTGAAAGAGGCAGTAGTTTGTTTTTGTTTCATGCAGGATGTGCCAAACCAAAGGTCTGCTTGTCTTTGCAGTGGTGCAAACCTGACAAATAATACATCACAGAAAACTGAGAAGCCAGGTACAAATAGGAAAACTTATTTTTCTGAATAATACGTGACACATTTTCCAAAACAACGTCTAGACTGCTAGGGGGGAAATAACTGCAACCCTGATGTTTTCAGCAGTCACACAATTCAGTTCATCTAACAAAGTCCTCAGAATGATATTATTCACTGTATTCAGAGTTTTCACTCTGCTTATAAATCCTACAAACTTTGGATTTGGTTGCCTGTCTTAATTTAAATGATTCAGAAGAAACTGGGCCATTGTTGAAGTTATTGGTAACCATATCACACACACTTTGTCAGTTTTTTTTTTAAAAAGAGAAAAGAACAGATAATAAATCAAATCAAATGTGGTAGGTGTATATATATATACACACACAAATATATATATATCACCATAACTACACTCATTATCAGTATTTACCACTAATGGGATGCATAATCTATGGTAGTGATGCAAGAGGCACTTTCAAGCCAGAATAGGATTATTTTAAATGCAAAAGCTTTAAATAATTATCAGCTTTTCCAAAGTGTTTATTTTACAGATTACTGTCCCTTAGGAACTATGCATAAATTAAAATCCTCACTGCTGATTACTAACTTTGACAGATCAAACTCATAATGTCTGTGTTGATGGTTGACAGTTTGTAAACTTTTGAACTAAAACACAGGAGCCACTTCTTCAACTTCACATTTTTTAAAGCCATATGTTTTTCTCAACCTGGTATTGTGCAATTACCTTACCCAGCTGTGTCTGCTACATCCATTAGACCATGCTGCTCTGCAGAGGTCCTCCAAAGTGGTTCAACTAGAAAGTGCATTATTTCAGTTGTGGCATTCGGTCAAAGATTTAGGCCCTAAAATCTTGAAGTTCGTCCCCAGTGTTGCAGTAAAGTAAATCAATACTGAGACTTCAAAGATTATGCACAGTCAGGATTTTCAGGCTGTCACGGATGTGCTTATATATTTGTTTTGCCAAGAACAGGAATAACAAGAACAACTAAAGATATGGAATGTTATGGTGAATTAGTAGTGCTTGTCTTTTATAGTCTTGTCACTTGAAGTTTTAATGGTTTCTTCAAAGGAAATATAAATTCAAAATGGATGAAGTCTATTAGGCCAGAATTTCTTTTAGTTGCCAAACTGCAGAATAACATTAGACTGTCAAATACACTAACAGCATATTTCAAAATGAGTTTTCATAGATTTTTTACTACTCACACTAGATGAACTCAAACTAATATATGACATTTAAGTTAGCATCTTCCGTGTTGTGGGCTCTGAATCATGGTAGACTGAAATTAGGCCTGGAATCTTGTGTGCACATGGCCAACTTCCAGAGGACCTCAATTATAATGCTGTAGAGCCAGAAAAAGGGAAAGAGGTAGACGGCGTGGAGCCCTTCAATTCTGCTGTAGCCTGCTGCTCTGTCACTCAGACACACTGCTACGACCGTGGCTAAAACAGATCACCGCACTGCGTTCAGAGACACATGGGAGGGATTTAGTGGGTACATACACACATGCACGCACACACACACATGCTCTCTCACACACAAATGTCATGTGAACGTTTTCATGTAGATGTCAGTTAAACCACTGGGGGGAGCCTTGGAGAGCTTTTTTTTTTAAAGAAACTTAGTTCAAAACTGATTGTGTGTAATGTATCTCTGTATAATTTTCCTGAATATTTAAGAAAAAATTGCTTTGCAAACAAGTTGAGTAGTTTTGAATTACACAAATTTAGGCAAAACCACACAATACTGAGAGCTCGTCTTTGAATTGAATGCAAATGACACAATAATCTTTGGTGTGCCAGACATTTAGCGGTTTGGGATTATTCAGCAGATGGTGACAGTCTTGCAGAACAATTTCCACGTTGTTCCACAGTGTCTCCCATTTTCAGTCACAGATTGTCTCTGATGGTGTGGATCCAAAGTGAAATTGTGCCTGCTGATTATTCACAGGATTCTCAATACTTATTATTTTTTCTTAGATGAATAAAAATAAAATAAAATTCTAGAATGATAGGTAGTGCTGGTGGAAGGTGAATACATTAAATGTTCTCATAAAAGTGATTTAAAACTGCTCACTTTTTTGAGAACTGAATCCAGTGGTAATAATAAATGCAAGACATTAACTTTCCAGTGGTGAATGAGAGTGTGCTTTTATAGTGAACATGCAAGAGTGTCTAGGCAAAAGTGATTTTCACACCCTTTTAATTAAAGCTGAATAGCAACAGTTCCAGACGCCCTGTCTGAGGTGGTACGTTGTGGCCTGGGTTTTGATGTTTCTTTTAGCAAAAGAGAGCTTTCTGGTACCAGAGGAGCAAGGTGTTGACTTATTGGCTTACCTAAGACATGTTGGAAAATTTTATATGCTGGGCCTTTCTTGTGTGGTGCAGTACAGAAGGGAACCAGTAAAAATTATAGTGTGGGGTTACACACTTTCCTATTGTTTTTAGTTATTCTAAAATGTTACACAAACATTTTTAATGGACTCTGGTGTTCTGAAGTTTTGATATAACTCAGATTTTCCCTTTTGTGTGTTTCCAGGTTTAAATCAAAGGAGCAAAAATGAAGACAGTTGCCAGGGGTTTTGGGAAGTCTCCAATGGATCCTTTACACTATGAGGGTTGGTGGAGCACAAGGATACTGCTAATGGTGTATGTGGCCTTGGAGCTTATAACACTCCATCCATCGTTCGTCCTTGGTACCCTTGAGCTGCAGCTAGATGAGGAACAGCCAGCAGGAACAGTTGTGGGTGACATCAGTGCAGGACTTCCCCCTGGTGTCACAGCCTCCTTGTACTTCATTTCAGACCATGAGGGCACAGGAGTGAGCAGTGATTTGGACATTGATGAAAGCACAGGCATAATTAGAACTGCCAAAGTTTTGGACAGAGAATTGAGAGATCGATACAACTTCATTGCAGTCACCATGACAGGTGTGACCGTAGAAGTGACCATCAAAGTGAATGATATAAACGATCACGCACCCAAGTTCCCTCGAAAAAGAGCCACATTTAAAATTCCTGAGCAGACGGCAATTGGCACTAGATTTCCTCTTGAGCCAGCTGTTGATAATGATAGAGGCCAGCTTACAACACAGGGTTACCTTATCAAGGATGGGAATGTTGGCCAAGCATTCAGCTTGGAGACAAGGAGGGGAAGCAATGAAGTTCTCTATCTGGACTTGATGGTAAATGCTATTCTGGATCGAGAGAAAAGATCCACCTACACTTTATTTCTAGAGGCTTTTGATGGAGGTTCCCCTAAAAGAACTGATCAGATGACTTTAGATATTATTGTACAAGACAATAACGACAATGCTCCTGTTTTCAACCAGAGCCGCTACCATGCTATCATATCTGAGAACCTCCAACCAGGAAGCACCATCCTGCAGGTGTTTGCAACAGATAATGATGAGGGAGATAATGGGATGGTGCTATATGAAATCAATAGGAGACAGAGTGACCCAGACCACTACTTTGTCATAGACTCTCGCTCTGGTATCATCACTCTGAACAAGCCACTTGACTTTGAAAAGAGGAGAGTCCATGAACTTGTAGTCCAGGCTCAAGACAACGCAACCCAGCCAGAAGTGACCAATGCCTTTGTCACCATACACGTCAGAGATTACAATGACAACCAGCCTACGATGACCATCATCTTTCTGAGTGAGGATGGATCTCCAAGAGTCTCAGAAGGTGTACAGCCTGGTCAGTATGTAGCCCGGATCTCAGTCACTGACCCAGATTATGGCGAGTATGCCAATGTCAATGTGTCATTAGAGGGAGGGGATGGAAAGTTTGCCCTGACCACAAAAGATAGCATTATATATCTCGTCTGCGTGGACCAGATTCTGGACCGGGAGGAGAGAGACACTTATGAGCTAAGGGTGATGGCAACAGACTCCGGTACACCTCCCCTCAGGGCTGAGTCCTCTTTTACCATCCAAGTGACTGACATCAATGACAACCCTCCTCTTTTTGACCAGTCAGTGTACAGACAAGTCATCCCTGAAGTGGTTTTCCCAGGCAGCTTTGTGTTGCAGGTAACTGCTAGAGATAAAGACCAGGGGCCGAATGGAGACATCAGCTACAGCATCCTGCAAGACCAAAGTGCTTACTACAGCTGGTTCAGTATAGACTCCATTACAGGCATTATCACCACTCTGTCCCAGCTGGATTATGAAAAGAACCCTAGTCCCAGTATAACTGTAGTAGCCACAGATGGAGGAAAACCACCCCTTTCATCAACCGCAGTGGTAAACATCTTACTTCAGGATATAAATGACAATGAGCCTGTTTTTGAGAGACACTTCTACAATGTGTCCATCAAGGAGAACACAGCTTCAGGGACCTGCATTCTTGAGGTAGGACATTTTCTTTGGGTTTTACTTCATTCAGTTTATAGAGCAGTTCAATTGGTCAAATTTCCTGGTCTAAGATGCCTATTTAATACAGTACTCTAGTCTACTATTATACTCAATTCAGTTTTTTTTTGTGAAGAACACAACAAATGTACAATTATTGAATCAATAGAAGATGATTTTTTTTACTGGTTTTGTTAAGTCCTTTCATTCCTTATCATCTTTTAATGGTAAAGCTGTTGAAATTGCATGGCCTTAGTGAGGATTTACCTGCAATTTTGGGCCAGGATGATCTCCACTTTGGCTGTCCTCCCCTTCACCTCTTAAAAAGGTTTCCTGGGGAACAGAAGCAGTTAGAAGTACTCTGTCAGCCCCAGAACAAAAAGGCTTTTCACATATTCAGAGACAGTGACAAATTTAGGGCTTTATGTTTGTTAATATGTGTCACTTCACATTTAAAAGGCGCCTTAATTAGACTAGTTTAGTCTGAGAAAAATGGTCACAGACAACCCAATTAATTAAAGTTCACACAAATTGTACCACTCCATTCAACTGCGGTGTTGAATCTTTGAAAATGTTGTTTTCTAGAGTTGTTTTTGGCAATCTTATTAAAAAGACAACACTTGTGAAGGGAAAAAAGGCTCATTAGGTCTTAAAGTTGTTTATGCAGTTTCTCATGTTAGCAGACTTGTGTTTCACTTTACAAGTGCAGAGGTACATTTAAAATTTATTTCAAAAGTATTACTTGGATCGAGGACTTGGACATAGCATTTAGTTTAGATGATTGTGTCCTGGGCCAAGGGTATGCTTTGAAATAGAGAGAGGTAAGGGATTGCACAAGCCTTTCTGCAATATCAGCTTTAAAGGTACAAAAACAAGCAAGTTGGGAAGCTAATATAAAGTTCCCCAACTTTAAATCACAGGGACAAAAACTATAAGAATAAATAGAAGTGTCTTTAAACTGCAAGCTGGAAAATAAAGCACATACTTTGAAAATATTCATGTTTTGGAGAACTGTAAATCTTTCTGGTCACTCTGCTTAAGATCAGTCTTATATGACATGCTTGATCAGAGGCCTTTTAGGGTCCAAGTGTGAAGTAAATCTTAAAAGCCACTGCTCTCTGGCTTTCTCTTTGGCCTGCCTGGATGCTGCAGTCGTGTGTATTATGGCGGACCATGTGAGAACAGACTGCCCTTACTCAGGGTGCCAACTCTACATCCAAACATCACAGCAAGACATCTGAGAACTGCCTTTTTTTGTCTCTGTAGATTAAATTCACCATGTCACCCCTTCCATGCTCAGTGCTGTCCAAAAACCCACTACAATAAGGGTATTGTGATCATTAATTCAGAAGTTTGAAGTTTCTCTATTTATTTTACTTTGTGGGTCACCAGCACAGCAGTTCATGATTATTACAATGAAGTCTGGCTCCGCAGTTCTGTGCCTGTGATACTCTGTCACTTTCCCCCATACATCAGTGTGTTTTGAGATGACTTTATAATTAGATCTGGGGGGGGGGGGGGGG
>NC_051431.1:5551336-5681030 GCF_001649575.2 Kryptolebias marmoratus
TGTGCTCCCTCAACACAATATACTTTCAGAGATAGAGGGACAGTTTTAACATAACCAAAAGTAAAACATGGTTGTTTGGATTATGAGATGTATTCATTTATCTGATAATGTTACAGTTTGCAAATAAATAATAAAACTTTTCAGTTAACTGTGCCTGAACCTTGTGCAGGAGAATGGTTTGCACATATTACTCCGGTTTTAGGTTAATGTGGAGGGTCTCTGCTAAGAATTGTTTTTTTGTCTTTTTTGGGGGGGTTGGGGGGGGGGTCTGGCTCCAGTAGAAAGGTGGGAGGGGGTCCTTTGGCAGCTGTGGGGGAAATGAACCCTGACAAGTGCTTGCAGGAGTGGCGGAGGTGACATGAGCAGGGGGGCTTCCTTTTCTGTCTGTTGGCTAGGCCCTCTCTAAAATCTTATCTGATGTCCCTTCATTTTTCATTAGAGGGGTGTGATGATAGCCTAGACTTGCTTTTTTTTAAACCACTGCCTTTATGTTCATGACAGAATGGAGTGCTTGTCATAGCTGCAACATGAGACAAACACTGATTACTGCAATTAAAGAGGCAAAGAATTATCCACTTTTCTTTGTGTCAAGTTATAACTGAAATAGATACCCACTGTTTCTCATTTCTCAGTGATAAATTGCTACCTAATTACGTTCTATTTTATGAAAAAACTGTTCTTTTTGACTGGAATTGTTTGCTTTGGTTAGGATTTTTTTGTGTGTGTGCAGCAAAACTACGATCCTGTTATCCAAAATCTCTCGTAGTGTTCAGCAACGCTCAGACATATTCATTATTTCGCACAGAATTCTTTAAAGGCAGCCTAGTTGAAAGAGGTACCTCAGTGAAGAGGTACTCTGAAACACTTCTCCATTCCTGCCAACATAAAAGCAACCAGACTATTGAGGAAAAAGACTACTCATAATTGTCCTGGAGAAAAAGTCTGACTGAATGAATGAATGAATGTCTTTTTTCCCCACCAGTCCTTCATAGTTTCTTCAGTCTTGTTGAGCTGTGGTGACCACCCACTGCTAACCACAGGCAGGTGCTAATAATGCTGTTTTCAATACTTAAAACCATACTTTCCCCAGTCATATCGTAGCTGGTAAAAATGTAGAAATACATTTTTTACATGTAGAAATGTTTATAATGCCTGCTGCATTGTAGTCAAAATTTAGGTATGTGCTATTTAATTACTGAAGTAGCTTTTGTTGAAAGTTTCAGAAACTTGCTGAATGGAATTTTTAATTTTTATTAGTTTTTGTGTGTCCTCCTTTGTGTGTGGATCTTTTATTATAGACTAATTACTTCATATTAAAAGCTTAAATGGAATTTTAAGTTACCTGATAAGGAATTCAGTGGACCAACACAAATAGCCTGCAGAAATTGTTTTTTTTTTGTCCTTTTCTTCATTTGAGCAATTACCTCAATTTTTAATATCTAATATATTATCTATTCTCTCCCCCTGGGCCTTTTCAGGATAGTGCATAAAACCTCTTAGTGTGAGTAGAATACAAACTAAAGTTTTGCAAAACAGACGTGCAATAATTTGTTGGCTGCTATCAAAACCTGACTGTTCTGTATGCAAACTACGTTTCTTTAAATAAAGCTTTTCCAAGACTTTGGCTTTCTGAAAATAACAAAGACTAATTATGGAGATAAGAAAAAAATGCCAATTTCAGACTGGTATTTTGGTACACAAACCATGTAATCAATTCTCACCATAAAATGTTTTGGGCATCCTGTGTGTCAAATTAAATGTTCACTTGTCTGTTTTAATGCTAGGCAGTCCTGTCTTGCTGGGAGACTGGTTTAGCCTGAGGCAAGCTGACTCTGCATTTGGTCTTTCATCTGTTTCTTTTTCCTTCTCCTAACAACCAAGCTTCACTGTGGCTCTGCGGTATAACAGTATTTTTAGGGAATGTTAAAATTGCAGGAAACTGGATGTGCTGCTTAATGTGTTCATGAATGTAATACTTCCTTGAACACTTACTTCTGAGCCTAGTAGGGGCAACATGGATATAAACACTGATGTGCATCTGAACAGACTGTCAGTGTTCAGGTTGAAGTTGCTGCTCTTGAGAAAGCTGAGAACATTTTTTGTGCTCAGTCATCTGTAAGTTTACAGCCTTTGTTTCTGCAACAGGCCAAGAAAAGGAAATAAGGTAATGGTGAAAGTCTTAATGTTTAATGATTCATTACAGAAGCTGGGAGGAAATGGCATTCATTATTGCAAACCCAAACCTGTGGGTCATAGAAACCAAATTGTTAAACAAAATAATAAGGGCACTGCTTTTGTGGATTTTATGAAAAATGGCAAAAGAGTGTAATGATACCTTGTTGTACTTTTGTGGGAAGGCAGAAAATAATTTTCATTGTGTATTTAACTTTTGATCGTTGTAATAATCTTAATCTTTTGTTTTTAAGGTAGTACAATATGTCAGATCTAATGTGTAACATCTAATATTCAATATCACAATTTCCAGATGCTGAAAAACTGCTGTTTTTAAACAGCCTGAAATGTAGGTGTTTCCAATAAAAAAAACATAAGCCAAATCAGTACACATTTTTAAAGTTAGCATAAAAATACATAAAACTAGCAAGGAAATGTTTGATTTATGTTAAACACCTGCCTAAAACATGTTAAAGGATAATTTTGTTGTACTGCATTGTGGAAGCTAATTATTGTTCAGTGGTAAGGTCTGAAATCCTGACTGTGACACAGCAAAACAAGTATTTAAGACAAGCAAGCTCTGTTCACTTACAGAGCCTTAAAAAGTGTTCATATCCTTTGAAAATTGCTATTCACAGCCACTCTCCATCCAATCTAACTGATCTTGAGCTATTTTGCAAAGAAGATTGGGAATTTATTTCAGTCTCTACATGTGCAAAGCTGGTCAAGACATACCCCAAACGACTTGCAGCTGGAATTGCAGCGAAAGGTGGTTATACAAAGTATTGACTCAGGGGGCTGCATACAAAAGCTCTCAACACTTTTAAGATTTTTATTTGAAAAGCATGGATTAGTTTTCTTCTACTCCACAATTTTGCCTTACTTTGTGTTGGTTTGTCACATGCAATCCCAGTAAAATACTCAAAAGTAAAGTTCAAGGGGCACAAATACTGTTTCAAGGTACCGAAAGCTGATGTGAGATCTGAAAACATTAGTGTGAAATCAGTCTTTTAATCTCAAAGCAGAAAACACCAATAACTGTCAGCTGAATCATTAATAACTTATTTTCATGTTTTCAAACTCAGAACCAACATTTATTTTTGTCAGTATTTTAAGTTCTGTGTCAAAAATTTGATTACATAGTATGTGTAATTTCTTAATAGATAATAGATGTTTTACACATTGACTGTTCCATCAGACTTTATACTGTATATTAATCCTTTAACCATTATCTTTGTTTGTAGTTAGGAATGTTTCTGTGCCATACAGTTTTAAAAGATGCATTCAGAGTTTGTTTGTTTGTCTTAATTTTAAAGCTAGCTGGGCCTACAAGACTGTGGAACAGTGATACAGTTAATGTGCACGTGGTTCAGAATTAAAGCAAAAATTCCAAATGATAAAAGGCAGCTGGAGATGTTTCCTGCTTTCATCTGGCGAGTAAGGTGGATGGATTTATGTGTTTTTCATAGGAGACAAAATTTCATCAGTACAGTCTGTCACTTGGGCTGTCGGCTGCAGGTCAAGCAGACCTCCTAGGGTTTCTTCCAAGTTTCTCTGAAAAAAGTGTCAATGTATAATGAAAGGACAGAGGCTGAGAAAAAGCAAGAAAACACTTGAGAGCGTGCAGAGGAACTCAGCCTCTGGCAGCAGTGACAAAACTCAGGCTCAGCTGCTTGATCCAGCTGTTGATCCCACTTGTAACATTTATCTTCCGAGACTGAGGTGTCCTGTCTCGTGTTTGCTTTTTTCTGCTTGACCAGACCTTTTATCTGTTCCCACGTCCTTTTTCCACATTGTTGTGTCTCGGCTGTGATCCTGTTACACCTCTTTGCTTCCCCTCGTTTTCCCTGTTGTGTGGTGACATCTGGATGAGAGCAGGTGATCGAAACACATCTGCCTGCCTGGAGACCCTCAGTCCTATTAGGCTCAGGATTATTTAGTTTCATAAGAGAAGGAGTGTACATTGCCAACAGAGTAATTTAAATTCAATTGTTTTCACAGCCACATTGTCATAGTGTTGAATTAGGGCACAAGAGAAGTTGCTGTGTTTGACCTGTTTAAAAGAGGCAGTTATTCACTTTACATCCTTCTTTGAGACAAATTAATGGGGAGGGGGAAGACCTTGTGACTGGCTGAGATGATGGATGCCAGGCCTTCTGTTCTCACCCCTCTGGTCCCCTGCACATGTGCAAGGCAGTTGGCACTACAAAACAAGCTGGGCATCAGAAAGCATCATCTGCTCATGATATTCTCTCTGTTCAAAAGCAAATCTGTGCTAAATCATCCATCCAAGTCCCTGCTGTCTGTCAGAAGCTACCAGACTGGAAAGCAGATGTATAGTGACAACTTGCCAGGTAGCAAAAATCAGTAACCAGGAAACTAGCTCCCAAAAAAACAGCAGCCAATCTCTTTTGGCGTGATAGTGACGAGGATGTACTGTAATGGTACATTGTAGTTGCCAGCATGTTGGATTTGACATTCATGACAAAAACCTCTTCCTAAAAAAACATTCATATATTTACACAACCTTAAAATATCTTAACCGCTGAGCAAATGTCTCCATAGCCAGAATGACTTTTACGAAGAATGCGTCGCTTTCGTTTGCCAGAAACCTCAGCCCCCTCCGTTTGCTCCAGCTTGACTGCCAGTTGAAATAATGATTTAGAAGAATGCTACTCGGTCTCATAGGCTCATTCATGTATTTGTTCATTGAGTTGCTGAGCATTTGTCTACTCTCTAAGAGACCAGTTTTGCTTTACAGCCAAGTCTAATGAAGATAGCTAAACAATTGTTTTTGTTTTTCGAAACAAGTGAGTAATAGGAGCTATAAATTATTGTTTCAATACTGAGGTAAAGAAATATGATTAAACATTCAGTCTGTGTGGTCAATAAAATGTTGGACCTATTTATTTAACTGAGTTTGCGTTTGGATCAAAGTAATGCTTAAAGTTGTATATTGAATCAGAGGTTGTCTTTTTAGTTTGAATTAAACTGTGATCAAAGATTATGCAACCTTTTAGATTCCTTTTTAAACCAACAGTTTTTGAAGTCTTATCTTCAAACACATTTCGTGTGAAGACGCCTTTTGCATTGTTGTTGATTTGTTTAAAAGACGCAGTGTTCAATGAAACACTGGGTCCCTTTTTAAGACCCTTAAAAGCCCCAATTAAGAAGAGAGAAACTGAAACAATATCAAATACAGACATTTTCTGCTCTTTGTACCTGGCCCAGTACTACAGCATTAGTTTTTCCAAGTTTTGCAAAACAGACCATGTGGGAGAGAAATGCCCATCTGACATTCCACCTCTGAAGCCAGGTTTGGTACACCTTCATTATATTTCAGTATCATGTAAAAGCAGAAGGGTAGAATACGGAGGCTTGGAGTTGATCCTCCACTGATAGGCTTGTTATTGTGTCATTTTTTTGCTGAAAAGATAGGAACGCTTGTGTGAAAGGGGCTGATGATACACTGCAGAGAAGAAAGAGACTCTCCACTTTTACATAGATCACTAGTGCTGTTTCTTTTGGCTTCAGACAAAAATGCACCCAAGCCTGCTTCAACCAGACAGCCAGTCTTTGTGCAGAGATTTACCACAGTGGTCCTCCAACACAGTGTTGCTTGCATATATTAAATTCCTAACCAGGTCTACTAATAATGCCACATATGTCGTAAGGAAGAACCTGTGTAATGCCTTTTTCTCTTCTGTGGTAATGCAACCACCCTGTAGATTAGTTTTAATAAGAAGACAACTGCTTGGCTTAATGGTGATTTCCTCTGAGTGTATCGAGGTGATTTAAGGATTTAGTAGGGGAACTAATTATCACAGGGTTGTGTACCTCATCAGTAAAGCTAATTTGGTTTGGTGCTGCAGAATTTATGTTGAGAGTGGTGTGCTGCTGCTTTTAAGCATTGAGTTGAAAGGCCAAATCTTTGTTTAGATTGTTGTGTGTGGCCTGGTGCGTGGGGAGCATAGCAAGCTGTGGGGCTCTCTGCTGTAATTAGGCAGAGCTGGTATGCAGGAATCAAGACTTGTGATTTGTGACAGATGAACTAAAACCAGGAATGGAATGTGTGTATGTTTTTGTCATGACGTGGGCAAGATTTTAGGGTGGCAGAGATATATATTTTTTAATCAGGGCCCTTTGTTCCTCCCAGACTGCCTCATAAACGATTTTTCTGGAATTCAAAGCATTTACTCTTGAGTCTCAGAAAAAGGAATATTGTTGGGGCACATAAGATTTGTGTTGCCATGACAAAACTAAAATGTATTTCAGTGCTAAGCCTTTTCATTTTACATTTTCATTTTACCACAGGTTGAAGGTTAAAAATACATCTAGTCATCTTGAGCAGGGCTTCAGTTGCCTCTACTGCAGTGCAGCATCTTGAATTGTGACATGATGTATTTTTTTAACTGTAAATGGCATCAGCACACTGTATAGGAGCTTTTTAGTGAAGCTGATCACTCTCACAGGATCTATAAAAGACTTATTATTGGTTAACTATTCAAAAAAACTGTGTTGATTGCTGTGACTTCTATTAAGTATTCTCTAGAGTCTTGGAGAAACTAGTTGTTGAATATTTCAGTGTCAGTGCATCATCTCCAGGGCTGAAGGCACACAGGCATTGGTTTAAAAAGCTGTCTCCTCTCAAACATAAATTATACACAATATGTTTCATCAGATCCTATTGCAGCTGCATACACCTCAACCCTCAGTTTGAAATATCCACAGAATATTGTATTATCTCCTGTTTGAACATTTGTTGACCTGGATGCCTCTGCTGTTCCTCACAAAGAAGTAACCTCTTCATCTCTTCTTGGCCCTTTTTTTTTTATTATTGACATGGAGAGTGTTGGTTCTGACAGTGACGTGTGCAGATGATCTTTGTTGTAAACCTGCACAGAACTTTAGTTTAATATCTGGAGTTCAGGTTTGGAGTTTAGTAAAAAGCTGTATGTGAAGCAATGGCACAATGAAACAGCATTGGACAAATTTATTTATTCCCTTCTTATGTCTCATTTGAAGTTTTCCAATGCAGCCATTGGGGTTCTCCTGCTAACCACTACCTGATTTTCTCAACAGTTTTTATTTTTTAAGCAAATATGACTGAAATAATTATAGCAATTTTCATTTATTCTTTCTCTGTTCAGTGGGAAAGTTGCTATCACACTCTTGGTTACAGGCTTGCTAATGTGTTGTTGTGATTATGTTTGATTTTTTTGTTTGTTTGTTTTGTGTTTTGGCAAATCAGTCGAAGATGAGCCTGGTTTTTTATTCACTGGATCACAACGTCTACATAGTTTAAATTTGATTGTATTCCAACTATGCATAAATTTATTTAAAAAAAACTCCCATATGAAAGACACATCAGACAAAGAAGACATAAATACAACCTTTTAAAAAAGAAGACACTTGATTAGAGGAGACACATGTGTGAGAAGCTTCATCATTGTCCACATTTGTTCAAATGACCATTGATGTAGACAATGATCTTAAATTCTCAGAAAAAACAGCCACTCAAACTACTTTTTCCCAATAGACAGTTGACAAGCAAGCTTATAAGCCTATTGAATTAGAGTGGCAAAATGTAGATTGCAAGTCAAATGCTGGGGAGAACTCTTGGGCACAGCTTACCTCAAAAAATACTAGAGCATCGACAAGGCCTAATAGTTTTTGTCAATAAGGACGTAGAATCCAGGCAAAATTCTGAAAATGAAGACACAAGCAATGTAATTGTTACAATAGACGTTTATTTTACTAAAATTGCTGTTTTTAGCCCATGCAAACCCAGTCAGTGATGTTAACAGGACATTAGAAGAGCCAGAGTCAATAGTTTTGTGTTATCCAGAGGAGTCTATACTATATATCATGAGTATGCAAAGGAAAGGAGAGAAAAATAACAATTACAATAACAACGCTTTTCTTGCTTTAAATTTTAGCCTGTTTAAAGCGGCACTCTTACTCTTTCGCTATCCTTTTCATCACTGTTGCTGCACCACTTTTATTTATGTATCATCTCTTCCATGTCTTTTTTTTTTTCTCAAACGCACTTATTCTCCAGTACAACACTTTGTGATATCCATTAAAAATTTAATCTAATATAATTTTTCCTTTTTGTAATGTCTCTTTTTAAGGAATAGGCTACAGCTAGCTTTCCGTAATTTTTTTTTAAGAAAGTCAAGGTGTTTAAAGTCCTGTGGCTTCACTTTACTTTGCTCAACGTATTTTTGAAAGGGCTTTATTTGGGAAACTCCTCTGAGCCTTTCCTCTCCTGCAGTTCTGTAAATTACTTGTAAACAGGCTGTTTAAGTGTGAAGTCACCCTGCGCCCTGTTTCCGCTCTTTATTCATCACGCTGACACACAAACACATAGAAGTATGGTGAATGTTTTTGCTGAAGAGCTGGGGGAAGGGCTCCAACTGCTGTTATGGGACTGGGCCAAAATCTGACACAATACAGAAAGGTTTTGTTTTTTCCTTTTTTCTGCAATTTTTCAAAAGACGCTTTTTAAGACAGACTGATTCTAAATTCCAAAGTCATCTAATATAAAACTGTGTATTTAAGCTTATTTATTTAGACTTTTTGTAATGATTTGCCACTATTTGTTATACATAAAGTTTTAAAATTCTTTAGTTGGAAAAAAAAAGAAAGATTCTTTAGTTGGCGCAGATTACAATTGAAAAAGTAACAAAGATGCTAACAAAAAAGAAACTGAGCAAAAAATTGGACTAAATGATGAGTGGAAAATTTTTGAAATAAAATTGGCATGAGGAAGAAGGAAGAGTGAGGGGGGAAAAAAAGCAGATGCTGTGAGGGGAAAAGGAGGCGATTTACCTCATGCAGTGTGAGTGCAAAAACAGCGTGTACAAGAAACTCTAGTGGTGGTTTGTTACCATGGTAACACTTGGAAATGAAGAGGGGGGTAAAGAGTAGCCTAAAAAGAGACCCCATCGATTCAGTGATCAAATCATTATTCCAAAGAGACTGGCTCTCCACTGTAATTTCAGTAAAGTATTTGTGTATTTGGACAGTCTATAAATGAGTTGGAAGTTGCTGAACTCATTAAACCTGCAAAGCTCAGCACAGGCAAAAACTGTTCCTTGACTTCTTGTTTTGTTCGAGTAAGTGGCCTGTTTAGAGTTAAATGTTCCTTTTTTCCAGAGTTTATTCCTGTTTCCTTTTTAGACTGTCTTGCCATCTCAGTTATCACATGACATTATCAACACATCCTAGAGGCCTGGAGAACGTGTAGCCAAACCTGAAATGTTTGTTTGGGGATAGAAACATCATGATCCCTTGGCTAGAGAGGTTACATTTATCCTGGTGTGTAAACACATAGTATAAACTGAGGTATCAGATGGATGTATATTGTATATCAACTGAGGTTTTAATTCCGAGGGGATATCATGAGAGTCGCACAAGACTGAACGTGTTTACTCAGCATGTTTGCCCTCCTAAACCCCTGACCTTCATGTGCTGTCAGTGACTGGGCCTCTTCATTTGTCATATTGGACACAAATGAGAGAGAGTTCATGTGGTCTCCTTTTTCCAAAACCCTTTTTTTTGCTCAGACGTGTTTGTCCCTGCTTTCCATATCACTAGGTGGACTTTAGTTCACCCTGTTCTTCCCAGTTCTGGTTTCTGATAATAGGTTGGGGCCACCTTAATGAAGTGCCAACACGATTAGATTCAATTTCCCCTGTTTTTTTTTTTTCTTGGGAGGAAAAAACTATCAGTCTGAAAAACACTTCCCATCCGAAACACACTTATCCCACACCTACAGAACTCCCCTTGTTGTCAGAAGTTGCCAGACTGTTTCTTATCATTTAGTCTTTATCTCCCTCAGTTTAGACATGTCAAGAAAGAAACACAGATGTTTTATCTTTGGCTGAACGAAACCTTTGCGGACAACAATGTAAACTCTCAAGAACAGCTTCAAATGGAGTAAGTGTGACTCATTACATTTTTGTATTAGGCATATCAATCCTAATGTATCTTAAAACAAAAACATTAAACCAGGAATATTGTTTTTGATTAATTTTAAGATGTATCACTTTATCTTTTAATCAGTTTATCTAGTTTTTGGTTCTTGCAACAAAATGTGTCTTTACTAACAGGAAATTCATGCATGCCAGTAAATGAAACTCATTGGAAAAATATGTGATTTCTTGTAATACTTAAAAAACTTCAGTGTATTTAGAAATTATTTAAGCTTTCCCTTGAACAAAGAAAGTACAAATGTTTTGAGTGACACATTGGAAATTAGAAAATATAAGCAAAACTTTTGTTTTAAAGGAACAAGAAAGAGAAACTGTGCAACACTGTATGAGAGTGTTCTGTTCCCAGAGTTGGAAGTTGGAACAAAGCTGCAGGACTTGGCCGAGGCTTGTGCAGTAGGAGAAGGGTGCATCGGGATGAGGCCAAAGCGCACAAGCTGAAAAGATTTTTGGCCTCAAGATTGGAGAGACAAAGCTTCAGTCACATCAGATCCATACAGATAGACCAGTGGGAGCTGAAAACGATTTGCTACTTAATTAAACAAATTCAGCTAATGGGAATTAAGTCGAATCAATAAAATATTTTAGTTGTATAAATTACACATGCATGCATGTTGTTGTCTGCCATTATCTTGAGTCATATTTTAAAACTACTTGATACTTAAAGACAAATGCAGCATGAGCTCCTTTAGATTGCATGACATTGTTAGAATACGTGCATGAGTAAAAGAAGTAAATAAAATCCAAGTGGACATTTAATTTCTACAGAACTGTTGTTGCAGGCACAGTTTTAAACCATTGTGTTGGTAATTAGTCTCTTAAGAAGCTCACAAACCTGCTTAGTAACATGCAGATTGTGTTCAAAGGCCTAACATATGAACATTTCACTTAGCTCCTCGTCTTCTGGAAAGTTCATTAATGCTTTATGGTTTGTATTAAGTGTTATTAATGAAGTCCTAGGGGTAATTGATTTTGTGCGGTCCGATGTTTGGGTGGTATAGTTTTATGGATTAATGTGAATTCAGAGTACTCATACTTAGAAAAATAGATTTGGAATGCTCACATAACCATTCAAACTGGACAGTACTTTAGTTTCCAATTACTACTTAAGCCTGGGAAACCTCAGATGTGGTTAGTGAAGGAAACCAGTGAAAATGAACACCGTGATGTTGGTGTGCTCTGTGGATGGTAGAGAGGAAACTGTTCGCTCATACACCACCAAACTGGTTCACAGGTTTTGAATACTTTCCAGACTCACCAATGAAGACTTTTATTATATAACTACCTCTATTTACCTCATTAGATATACAAAAACAAAGAACATAGAACAAAGTGTGTTTTCCTAATGCTTTATGTCAGACTAGATTGATGGATCAACCATTTCCCCAGATTCATGCTTTTGTGCACAGTAAATTATTCAAATTAATTCGACTCAGCCTGGACAACTGACAGAATACTTTGTGCAAAACTCCTTTTTGGAGGTACAGAGCTCGTTTAGCTATGGTTGTTTGGTGAGTAATGGGTGATGCTGAGAAGAAAACAAATTCATTCTAAATCAATCAAACCTTTAACTTCCTTTAACTTCCTCATTGCACAAAGTACCAAAGAAATATTACCAGTTCCAGAACTATGGCTTGGGTTGAGTTTAGTTTTGTCCCCTTTCTCAAAACTCACTACTCCCATGTTTAAGGTCTCACAATCAGTCCAAATTAAGGGATTAAGTAGAAAGTTGCAGTGTCCTTGTAATGTTTTTTTTTTTAACCCAGAGTGCTAATGTGAAGTGAAGGTCTCTTAAGAAGGCTGGCCTAGACTCTTTTCAGTCTTAGAGCTTTCTGTTGCCAGGCTGCTAAAAATGCTGGAGGAGTTGCCACAATGTGCTTGTGTAGAATAGCTTATGGCACAAACATTGCGCTGTCTGGGTCTGCAGGAACTGTTCATGTGGGACAGCTGCTTTATGATGGTAAACTCCCGTCCTGAAAGTTGGCGACCCCCTGTTGACTCACTGGCATAAGCGCAATGCATGCGAATTGATTTAACATGTTGGATTAGCCAGTTAAATGCAGAAATCCTTTTCCTCAAATGTACAATTGTGACATTTAGGGCTTTATGGTACTAATAAAGACCGTTGAGTTTTTATATCCAGGGTTTGCATTTGCTGCCTATTGATCAGGTGACTTACAACAAATTTATGTAGAAAAGAGTATCAAACTTTAATAAAAGCATAAGAAAATGAACAACTTTTTGGTTTTTGTTGCTTCTTCCTGTAAGTGTTACAGTGCTTTATATACATTGCAAAGACACTGCCGAACCGGTGACATGAAACTCAAATTTTTACAACACAAAAAAAGAAGGAGAAAAGAAAAAAAAAAACAACAAGGAAATACTGGGATCAAAATCAAAAACCAAGCCATGTCGATTTGTGTTTGCCTTTATCATGCGCACACTCTGACACACACAACTCAGCCTTACAGAAGAAGAATACAGTGGCAAGGAGTCAGACGGAAACGGGAGAACCAGAGAGTGGGGGAGCAGCAGTGGTGGAGTTTTATAGAAAAAAGTGAAAGCGAGAAAATAGAGTAAAAATAGCTTCATGATGGAGATGGTGTCTTGGTGAGGCAGCCCACTAACCTCAGAGGCGCCACAATCCCTGCCTTATCCCACCCCAGTGAAAAGGAGGGGCTACACCACAGATCTTTCTGACTGCCAAAACTTTAGTGTCAGGCCACCTCTCTCTCTCTTAGGCTGGTCGTGGGGGGGCCCAGGCATCTCAGACTGTGAAAAGACAACAAAGCACTGCTGCCATTTTTGTGTGGTCGGGTGGCCTCTCAAACGTCAGAGCAGGAACAGCGACAAAGTCTCAACTAGTCAACAGTGTTCAGTTAAAAATGTCAAAGCCATCCAACAGAGCAGGTCAATTTAAGTGACTACCGATGTAATATTTACTGTATGAGCATTTGCAAATTTATGTTCAAGTTGGCAATGGAATTTACACCTCTGAGGTGCCTGGTGCTGTACATGAGTGATTAAAACACAACAATTCTGTCCAGCAGATTTACGTTCATGGCCAGATTGAACAAACAAGGCAAATTAGCGTGTGGCCCCAAATTAAAATGGTCAGTTCTGTGGGTCATCTGTATATACTGTGTTGATCTGAACAAAGCAGCTCATGTCGTTAATGACAAGACTTGTGCAAATTAAGCTTGGGACACAAACATGTAGGCTTGTTGATAACAAGGTGCAGGTAACTTCCTAACAACATAGGTTGCTGCTTGTTAAGAGCAACCGTGCTTAAGAGTCATGCAGTTTAGCCTGAATAAAAAGTTTGTTATAGCCTACTTCAATAAAAATAATGTTGTTTTTTTTTGTTTTGCTTTTTTTAAGTGACGTTATTATTACACAGTGTATCAGCAGAAGCCGCTGCTGCAGATCAAACAGTGTTAAGCATAGTTTCCCCTAATTTGATTCAACTTAGGTGCTGTCAAATACATGAGTATGAGCTGCAGCCAATTATTTTAAGAAAAATCATAGCATATGAAAGTGTCAACAGCATTTTTTAAATATTGTAATGTATTAGATACCTCTGAACAGTCAATCCCAAATGCTTATATTGAGAGCTTAGATTACATTAAATTAGTAAAACCTATGATAGCAGAAATGGCCAGAGAAAAGCAGATGTTTTTAGACTCAAAATTACAAATAGCTAGTTACCTACGTAATACTTGATCAGATAAAACAGCTATTTATAATAAGATTAGTGTTTGTCTTTTGTAGCTTTGGCAACAAATGGACTTCTAGTATAAAAAACTGTCCAAATAAACCAAGCTTTTTAAACCAAGAAGAAGAAAAAAACAAAAGGAAAAGCTCTGTGTATTAGACTAACTTTGAGAATTATAAGCATAAAATCCAATCACAAAGGAGAACTTGAAATAAAACATTAGATAAGACAAAAAGATTTGCCTAAACACATAAACCTAATGGACAAGTAAGCACTAATTTGCTGTGAATAATTTGCTTCAAGTCTTTTGATGCAGGTTGAAGGTTTCAAATTGTCTTGGATTTTCTCCAGTTAATTATGCATAGCGTGACTTGTCTATCAGTACATCTAGATAATGTCTTTCTCATTCATTCACTCATTTTCTGAGCTCACGGTGCTAGTCAGGGTCACAGAGGTGCTGGAACCCATCCCAGGTGTGATCAGGCAAGAGATTTGGTACACCGTGGACATTTTGTCTCTTCATTACAGGGCCAACACAGAGACACATCAATCAACCAACCATGCATCTATAAACTCAAACACACTCCTACTGAACAGTCAATTTATCACATTTTTCTATTATATGGTTCAATATAGTATGGTAGGGAGCTACTAATCACAGCTTTTACCTGCTTCATTTTCCACTGCAGACATTACCCTCTGTATGGGAGTGGAATCAGCTGTTTATTATCAACACATATTTGAAGCTACGGCAACACAAACACACGACTTCTCAGTGTCTATTTGTCTACATTACATAGATCCAGCAGACACTATTCTTACAAATGAACTGGAGTAAAAACAGATGGATGGGGGGATTTTTTTTTCACTAAATGAGTTTGTGACAGGTTTAGTATAAAAAAGATTTGAATGACTCTTAGGAATGATTATAACCACAGCTGAAGAGGTCAGGTGTAGTCAGTGGACAAAAAATAAACAGATCTGTAAATCTAAACATGCAGTATATATGCACAAATGAGATTTATGTGTGTTTTTGTGTAAAGTAATAGAATTTCTGTCTGCTTTATAAAATCAGGATGTTTGTTGGTCTGTGAACTTCTGCAGTGCTATTTTTGGTCCTGCTGCAACAAGCTTTCCCTTTATTTTCAAGCTCAAGAGGAGACGTTTCGAAAATATTGCATTTCTGAAATAATTTTACCTTTGTTTAGGAATCAGTTACTATTGTCATTTTTTAAGCTGTCTGGCTCTGCTTGATTGCTCACATAGTGGTTTAGCAAAAGTTACAAACTCAGTTCTGAAGATTGTTACTAAATTGAAAAACTGACATTGGAACTGTTCAGGTAAAATGTGCTGCAGTGTATTTTATATCAGTTACAGCAAGTCGAGGATTTTAAGGAACAGTCTGTCGATGATGCAAAAATCACTTTCTGTTCTGCAGTTCAATAGGAAGGCTTACCTAATGTTCAATTTACAGAGTAGAATGAAAAAGAAATCAAAACTTCTGATTAGCATAATATTCAGTAGACTTCAGGCTTCTATCTGTCGTCAGTTCTGAGGCAGGAAGAGACTAAAAATCCTTTATACCAAGTTTCTTTTTGTGTCGTCGTTGTGCAGTACGTAAAATGCTGTGCTGTATGTGAAAATAACTGATTCTAATCAGGAAGTGAGAGCTGTCATCTGGGAAATACTGACAGACAAAGGAGAAAAGAGATCTGGACAGCTCAACATGCTCACTCATCTGGAGGATATTCAAAAGAAAAATATTTTCATAACTGTTTTAAATTTTACATAATAGGTAGCTTAAGGGCACTGTACACATGTTTTTTCCTCTCAGTTCAAGAAGGAGAACGTCTGGATTGCATTAGTTATGTGTTGAGGGTATTTGCTTCTTTGGACTTGTCACTTTGCAGTCACACAGAAACACTGCAGAAAATCTGAACAAAATGATGCTCTGTTTGTCATTGTATCTACTTTAAGAAATCTCATAGCATATTAATGTAGTATGCTTTGTAATAAAATAATTGAGGTTTACTGAATGTCCTAATTAATATTTTTCTCTAGTCTGGGAAATACAGCAACTGTAAGTCTTTTGGAAAATTACAAAGTGGTTTTAGTTTTCTGCACTGTTTCTTTAATTAGAGAACAAAAAGTAAAAGAAAAAAGCACTAAAGCAATTTATTTAAGTTTTTTTTTTCTTAAGGTAAAATTTTGTTTTTGTAAAAAGTGCAAGTATTGAAATCAACTGAAGCTTTTTTTTAACCAAGTTAAAGTTAAAACGATCACTTTCTACCATAACTGATCTGAATTAGTCACCTAACAACGAGACAAAATCCAAACCAGAAACATTGATGAGTATCTTGTTTGCAAAATGAAGTCTTTATTTTTATATTTGCCATTAAAAAATATCTTGAAACTTATTTTAGTTTTACAGATGATGATTTAAGCAAAAACATAAGACTTTGACCTAAAAATCCTATCCTCTGGCTTTTTGGAGGCAAATTTTAATTCTGTGTTTCTCATACTGGCTTTTTTGTTTATTTGATAAAGCAGCTCGGAAAGTGTAGACTTATAGATTGATTCAAAGCCACCAGTTTGCACTCTGAGACCTTTTCATCTGGTAGCAATCTTCTTCTGAGCTTTTAGTCTCCAAAAGCCCAATCCATCAGCCACTGTCATTTGCTGCAATGAAATGTGAAAGGGAGTGTAAACTCGCGGAGACATAATGTACTTTTAAAATGGAAAATACCAGTTTAAACTTCATTTGTGCATAATAGCTTTTGGGAGGACAGGAAAATAAGGACATCAGTTCAAAATCCCCCCCTATTTATTTTTGGAGGGGCATTAACTGAAACACATTTTCTTTTTTAAAACTTGTTGCTTGTTCATTACTTCTAAAATAACAGTGGGATTACAGTTAAATGTGCTTATTTCTTACGTATACAGCAGACTGGTTTTAATTGGTTCCTCTTTTATGTTTCATGAGACAGTCACCACACTGTGTTTGGGTTTGATGTGGAAAATGAGCACCAGATTGCATAAACTCCAATGCAAACAGAGAAAATGGGTCCTGTGTGCATGCAATGTAAGTGATTGTTGCCAGATTATATGCACCATATGTATTCCTTCAAGAGAGTAGACTGAATATCCTTTTTTATGAATTCCACCTAAAGTCATCACATTGTGGAGCCATATTTATCTACACTGGCTAACTGGTTCCATATTTTTCAATTCAAGTTTTCTTGAGCCTGTGGACAGAAGATAACAACACAGTAGGTCAAAGAAGGACGAGACAGCCGTCAGCTATCTACCACACTTAAAACAACTTATATTTGTTCAACTTTAAAGAGTAAGACCTGGGATAAAAGGTAATATTAACTGTCTGTCTGAAGAGATGAAAAGCAGCCTAAGACGTGGTCTCTTCTTTCCTGCCTGGAGCAGTGTGCATATGGTCAGCAGTGAAATGTGTCCCGTCAGAAAGGTCAATGAAGGGCTGAATCATGAAATTGTGGAACGCAAGATGTCTTACTAGGCCGAGAGAAGGAAATGAGAGGTGTCCAAATAAATCCAGTTAAAATGAGTCAGACAAAATATGAAATGGCATCTGCTTTATTCACTCGTGGCTTAAGATGAAATAAACTTAATCTTAGAGGAGAAAAATAAGGATAAAAAGAATGGAAAAAGTGAGAGACAATGTGGAATCAAAAAAGGAATGAGTTAAACTATCATTCTTATAAATCAAAACCATTGAGTATGTCTTGCAAACAAAGGAAGATTATACACTTAAAAGGATTCTTTGACAAACATATGGCATTTTTCTGAAATCAAAGTCAGATTCCATTTTATCAATCCCATTGGGTAATCTGTTTGTAGCCTCATAGTCAACATTCTCTTCCAGCACACATTGTTAACAACAACAACAAAAAGAAAGATGCAAGAAGAAACAAGAAAAATGGAGCAGGTTTTTCAGTAAAAACACCCATTTAAAATGTATATAGTCTACATTTAGCAGCCTAATTGAGAAGGGAATAAAGGATCATGGAGAAGTGATTGATTCTCATCCTGAGCAGAATGTAACGTCAGCCTGAAGGCATGACAACGAATTAATTTGTCATAACTTAATGTTATAGTGCTGACCAGCTTTCCTGGATAAAATCAACATTTAGTCTATGCCCCCACTGACCCCTTTGACCTTGCATGGGAACTTGCTGAACTTTAATTAGGTTTTAAAAAGGATGATTGTATGATCGCTTATTAAATTTGTTAAATAATATTCAATTTGACCTTTTAAATGATAATGTAGTAAAAGTACATAAATGTGGGGAGTGTTCTGAATGATTTTGACTGTCCTGATATTTTTGTTGACAACAAACACAAGGACATGAAGTAACTACTACATGTTGTTATGGTAGAAAACTGCTTAGCATTCATATTCAGCCAAACAGAAGATGACCTAAAGTTAAAAGTCAAAAAGTAAATTAAAATAGGTAGGAACAGAGTTTGGAAGCTATTTTTGGATAGAAACAAAACTTTTGCAGAGGTTGAGAATCTGATTGCATGTGGATGTTTTTTATCTGAGTGAAGTGAGTATTCAGGAGAAAACAGCTGCCTCTCATCTTTGTCGACAAGCACGAATGTTTTGGTTTCACTCTGATTGGATATCACATAACCCTATTTGAGACTAAATTATGATCATTGTGAACTTTAAACAAACACATATTGTATAAATGAAGAGCAGGTTACATGTGTGTGTGAGTATATAAAGTTCAGTGAATCAAGTTTTTATTTAACCAAATGTAGTCGTAAGCACATTATTTCTTGAGATTACCCGTTGTGTGCTGAAGTAATAATGAATTTAAATTGCAGTGTGCTAGAATGCTGTCCACACTTGTGTGCCAGGAAGATTTTTAATGAAATTCATATTTTATTCAAGTTAAAGTCCAAAATTTACATTAGCTTTTGAACTTTGTTTAACTTCATTTTTATTGGACTGCAGCTGCTTAAACCAGCATTCAACAAGATATCTCAATTTGAAGTTATCTAAATGTGCTAAGAGCTTTCCTCCCCCATCCTAACTCTTGTCAGGGTTCACTCACTCAGATATAAACCTGGTCTCATGCCAGACTTGTATCTTTTTCTCTATTTTGTAAGCTGGCTCCTCCACTTCCCGCATCCTGCATAGCAGTCTTTAGGTTGTTTGTGAAATGGAAGTAGCATAGGACCCCTCTGGGACATAACAGAGAGCGCGAGGTCTATAGCCCCCTCACCTCTGTGTTCCTGCAGAGTCCCCAGTGGTATGGTGAACAGTAGGCTTGCTCTCCCGGTCTTTAGACTTTCTGTATGAGTGTTTGTCTGATGTGGACTTAAGAATTGCATCTTGAAGGTGGCCCTTTTTGCCTTTTTGCACTAAAAGTAGATGCCACACTGAGTTAGTCCAGCAGTCTGCTAAGATCTGGCGAGACTGGAGAAAAATATTTTTCTAAGATTACCCTGAAGTGTAAGTAGCTGAAATTCAGTGATCTTGCCAATAAGCTTTCTCCTTTCTTTACATGTCTGTATGAAACACTCTTTCTCCACCTTTTTACCACTTTTAAAAAACAATATATATATATAAATATTTAAATCAGGCACATTTTACTCTTTATTTTTACATATTGTGTTAGTGTTTTGTGTTTAATACTTTTGCTCAACTCCTCTAACACAGAACTAAAATCAATTTTGGATAGTGTTATCCTTATCTGCAGGATGCACCAGGAATACTGTGGGAATATTCTGAATGAAGGGTGGTGCACTTAATGAGGGTAAAATGTCTCCAGCACATAATTTCTGTGGTATTATTTATAATCGATTTCATTTGTGCCTTCTGCTATAATTTACATCACAACCTATTCCTTAGTTTTCTCCTCTGTCCCAAAATTGAAGTACCCATCAAAGCTTTTTAAACTTATTAACTACAGAAGCTGATTTTGTTACGTTGAATGTTTAAAACTAAGTAATGCATAAATAACAGAAATACTTTGTTTATGAGACATGAGATGGGGACATCCCCACATTTCTGTGACTCTTTCTCTCCCTTTCTTATCCCTGTTTTATTCTACCAGTACTTTGAAATTATATATTGTTGTAGTCAACAAAGCATAACTACAATGAAGTGTTTTGAGCTGCTGCTGTCTCTGTATAGAATTTGTCATTGCCTAGGTGGAACTTTCCATAAATGCAGATTGGAGCTGGAGCCAAACAGTGTGGTGATTTCTGCAGAGGTGCGGGAATTAACACAGCAATACCCTTTCCCCTCTGAAGACAAAAGCCAGATGTTAACAGATATCAGTGTTTACTTTTGTCCAGTGTAAAAAAAGGCTTTAGCAATGAGGCACTTTGGCAAAAACAGTTCACTCTTCCATCCAAATTCCATCAACACCCATGTGTTGTCTGTCAGCGGTACTAATCCGGAGCTCACTGTTGTACAAATAGGGCTGTTCGATGGTAGATCCCACATCATCTACTAAGTCCATAGGCGTCTTCTGGCTAATTCCTGCAGTTGTTCCCCTGACTTAAAATGAAATTGCCACCTAATCAGAATAATTCACAAGAGATGGAACTGCAGTTATATTTTCAACAAATTAAATTTTTAGCATTTAAAATCTTTGGTGCTGAAGATTTCTGCAGAACAACAAATTAGTCTGAAATAAATTCAACTAGTTCTTTTACGCATGTGTAGCCTTAATGTACTATATCAAAAGGTGAAGCACGTTAAGTAGTCTTTTGAGTAGAAAGAATTTAAGTCGAACATTCTGCTCTGGTCCAGCCCCAGATCATTGGGGTAGCTACGGTCAAAGGTCGGAGGTTAGAGGATGGCCAACAGTATGCTAAGCCACTCTCCAGAGTCAACACTCGTAAATTAAAGACATACTTCTTCAAGCTATGCTTCAGGATTCTCAATCAAATTAGGTTTTTCCAAATGGGAACAAGAAGGAAAACAACACTAAATGGTCCCTCCCCAAGTTTTCTACCTCTGCTGTTTTCCCCACTTCAACTTTTATCTTTTTGTCTGCGCTTGGTGTGATCTGTTAAATCCATTAGCCCAGGGAGGCCTGTGGCTCTTTGTCTGCGGGAATATATCAAACTGTTAGCAGTATTTGGTATATTGGCACAAAGCTTCATGCAGAGAATTAAAGAATGAGCTTCAACAAAGAAACCACTAAAAGACTGATAGAAGAAGTGAATAAAGTCTGTCATATAATAACCACAGAGTCTAATTGTCTCAACTTTGATTCTTCAGAAAATACATAAAAGTAAAAGATTATAGTTTTTAACTTGTAGCCAAGAAATATTTGATTTATTTGTAATGTTTCTATGTCTAATATTTAGGAGGTCTTTAAATGGAAAACCCAATCTTGGGATGCACTTCTACACCAGTCAAGAGAAAAGTAGCACAGATGCATCATAAATTTTAGGAACTGAGAAAAGCTGACTGAGACCACCCTTCATCACTAACATCTGGTGTCTGATCACCGATGACAATTACCTGTAGCTTCCTAATAAAAAAAGTGATAATTTATGTTGGCATGTTTTAAATCAGATTAGGAATTCCTAAGTAAAACATTTCCTCTTTGGGGTTCAGATTGCTGGTTTAAGTACGGCCATGCAGAACCTTTGTTCTCTACAGAGGAAATGTCTGAGCTGCTAGAGGAGATGGCAAATGAATTGAGTTACCTAAAAGGATGCCTGAATTTCCAAATGACTACACCAGAAACAAAAGAACAAGTCAAGAAGCAACAAAAAAGAAAAAAGTGATTTGGCCATTGAGTTCTTGTCAATATAACACACAGGGTGAATGCTATTTCCTATAGAGTTACTGCTACACCTAGATTTTGAGTGTTGTCTTGGCCTCTTAATCTAAAGTCTCAAGAGGCAGTGAATAAATAGTCCTCTACAAAGAGAGGCATGCCTTTATGAAGCCTATACATCATTTGTTGTTACAAGTAATTTTATGTAAACAGATGCAACATATTTTCACCAAGGTCTGATTTTGCTGTGTGAAATTATCTAGCTTACTACAGATATTGGTAACATTTCATCCTTATCAATCACCAAGAGAATTGGGACATTCCCCATCCCTTGGCATGAACACAAAAAAGTAAGGATTGTAGTAGTAGTTGGGAATAACAGTTGAAATGGGATTTAATAACAATATGTCAATGAAATTTGCCATTTTTGTTGCATTTTGTGCTCCATCTTCTGTTATCTGTCACAATATTTTGATACTATGCATTGTTGAATTGTTTGTGGTGTCAGTCGGCAGGTCCACCAAGATCAACCAAAAGCTAGGTGTCGAACCATGAAAAAGAGATTACTGCGTGATTGGATCAACTTTTGAGAGCCAATGCCGAATTAATGAAAATGAGCCGAGAGCAAAGTGAAGCCATTGTCTGCACAGTGACAAAGTTCCTGCCCATCAATAGTATCCTTAACAGGATTTCACAAAGTACACCAGGCGTTCTTAATTTGTTGGCTTAGATCCCTACAGAACTGCCCAGGCAGCTAAAGAATAGTTTTCTTTTTGCCATAGTGATATTCAAAACCTTTGCCAAAAAAAATCAGCTTTTTTATGCTTAATTTTAAATGCTATCCTTTAATAAAGTACATAGCTTTGCTCAGCATAAAACAATCTTTTTTATTTTTAAATATGGGCTAATGTGTTATAAAGGTGATGGACCTGATGGATCTTTTTGAGCTGTTCAGTTGATTTCTTTGCATTCCTCAGTACTGAATGACGCTCTGGAAACTATTACCTGGAATTACCTCAAATCAAAGAGTTCTTCGTGTTATCTCAGCAGGATCAGTCCAAGCAGACTAGTCTGTAACTGTCAGCAAATATGTAAAAATAACAACACTAAATACATACATTTTTCCTCAACAAGCAAGCTACAATTTTATTGAATCAGTCAATCTAAAAGAAATGTAAAATGCTTACAGTTTATCACTAATGAAAAATGCCTTGTCAAAGAATTTTATAAAAAGAACATGGCAACAATTTCTCTTATTTATTGTCCATGGTATTTGCATTTTCTCTTGTGAAACTGGTATGTGATATAAATCTTTTTTTTTTAAATTATATGTACAAAGTTAAGTTTTAACATTTTTAGCCCCACCCACACGCAATCATGAACTGCTGTGCTCTTGCAGTCAAACAAAAAACCAAAACTCTAGACATGTACTAGTTTGGGCAAGCTGCCCTTAAACCTTGGTCAAAGTGATGCAGGGAGAGAAGACAATTTGTCTTGAGCTGTTGTCCTCCTCCTTAAAGAGGCCCAGCGATGAAGAGCTTGGGACCATAACACTAGTTCAAAGTGAAGCCTCTTAAAACCCAAACAATGGGGAAAATGAGTTCAAGAAGGACATATTTAAAGGGGATCTATTATGCTTCCTTAAACAAGTTAGGATAGGTCTGTGGGCTATACAAAACATGTTCATTAAATTTAATACACAAAATCATTTTCAGATATTGAGATTTCACCTGATCCGTTCTGCCTGTTCTGAGCTTATTTCAGAATGAGCAGGTTTAGGACTATGTCACTTTTATGCAAATTAGCTGCAACTCGGTGTCCTGTCTCAAAACATAAAATTCTCTGAAATATTAAACGCTGCAGATCTGATGCACATTTATATCTTTATTAATTCAAACTCTGAGGATTCTGACTTTGGGACAGAGGCACTTAGCGGTTCCCAACTGACTTTAGTCAGGTAGGAGAGCAGCAATAAGTGGGTCAGAAGCGCGACTAGTAGCGAGTCGGGACAGCAGTAATCAGTGGGTCCTAACCAACATTTGTCGAGTCGGACAGTGGCAGAACATGTTCTGTATTGCAGCCGACAACAAAACATTTTCCTTTTCCAGCAGACATTTTTCAGCAAACTAACGTGATGGTATTCCTGTAATGAAATGGGTGGAGCTCCACTTGGGTTGCTAGGTGAAGGGCTGGGCTCGGCTTTGGGTTGCTAGGTAACGGGGATTGTGACACAACAGTCCCGAGGTTTTTGAAACAGGTCATTTTGCAGACAACAGAAAACATTTACTTATTGCTAAAATTCCCTGGGTGTTTTTTTTCTCTCAGACTGTTTCTAGAAGCAGTAGATACTCAAATAGAAGTACAAGAACATGCTAAAAGTGAATTTTGCAGAATAGGTCCCCTTTAAGATCTCTTTGACCCAACCCCACCCCCGACCACACACACACACACACACACACACACGTTATGTCTCTCTATCTTTGCAGGGACTTTCCATTGACTTCCATTCATTTCTACACCCTAACTACAGCCTAACCCTGACCCTTACCCTAACCATTACCAGTACATACCTAACCCTAAACCAAACCTAAACTCAATTCACACCTTAGTCCTAAACCTAACCCCTAACCCAAAAACATAATTTCTCCTCGAGCAGTTGGTCCTCACAAGGTAGTATATGTTAGGAAAATTGTCCCCACAATGTATCAAATACATGGCCCCACACACACACTCATACACAGACTTTTAACCTAAAGTAAAATTCATTGAGATTAAATTTAAAATCATAAAAACTCATCAAAAATGATAAAATTATAAAAAAATGTCTCCTAAAATAACCATAACAAAAACTGATCCATAGAGGTCAAATGTTCCAGGTAGTGTGAGAAGCGTAGAGATGTCCAGATCTCAGATCTTTGTGAGCCAAGGAGAAATTTGAAACCATGAACACTGGAGGGGGTTGAAGAATAACAAAAGGCAAGAAACTCAGAAGTAAGAGGAAGTTTTCATGCCTGATCAAATTACAGAAGCAGTCTTAAAACATGAATTCACTATTTATTCTGCCCCCAACAGTCTTGGTCACAGTTAGTGATTATCTCTTAGTGGTTAGCAAAGTTCAGTTTAAAATCCTAAACATCTACTTTTGCAGTATTTTTTATTCTGTGTTGTCTAGTCATATAATGAGTTTACAGGCTGTAATATATTGGATGTGTGACAAGACAGCACAGTGTAAGTGAAAACTGTTAAGGGATACGCTCCAGAAATTGCTCTACTCAGATTGAAAACCTTCTGCATGGCTCCACACCAGCAAACTTGATTGCACCATTGCTTTCCTTTCATGTGACAGTTGTTCTGTTCCTCTACTTGTTGCACAAGGGTAAGTCTGTCTTCTAGTCTGCACACACAAAGCACAGCACTGTTCCACACATCTTCATCAACTCATTGAGAGAGTGAGCATTTAGCTGATGTATAGCTTCTGTCAGTAGGTGTTACCAGTAATGGAGATATAAAGCTGAGGAGAAACCCTGACAGGTGAGGGTCTTAGCAGTCTAAATGAGCCGTCTGCCTTTCAGATCGGGGTGTGTAAATGTGGAGAAAGCCTTTATTTTTGTGTATCTTTAGGCCAAAATAGCTGAGATTTCATAGAGTCCAACAGCTTTGCTGATCCCACAGATTTAAAGGGTCGATTCAGGATCACAACCAAGTTTTATGTTTATAGTTAGACTGTGGGTAGATTTATTGTTAGGAAAATAAAATCAAAGGCAAAACATTTTATAATAAAGACACTTTCTTTGCAACTTTCTAAATGTCAGCTTGTCACTTGCTGTTGCTTAACCAAAGGTTTTTCATATCAGTATTTAATGCACTGTAGGTACCTTTTCAAATAAATTTTACTGTGCAAAAAAAAAAACATTGTCAGAAAATGCTAGAAACAAAACTTTTCAGTGCTCATTTGTTTAAAAGCAACACAATCTTCAAGAGAAAGCCGTGAAAGGGGGGGGTGGGGGGGGTGGGGTTGTGTGTGTAGGTCGGCAGGGGATTGAATGAGCTGGAGTTTAAGAGCAGCTATGGGACTGATGGTTTTTATTTTCTTTTTTTCCATTCATTCCCTCTTCATTTTCACTTCCTTTTTTTCATTCATTAGCTTTTATACTTTTTTGTTAGGCACTGAATGTTCTCAGGTTTAGAAATAAAAAACAAGTTATGGTTTTGCATTAGAAGTTCTTAGTTATGGTTGGCAATTGATCAAATATGAAAACATTACAAAAAGCAGTTAGGTCACTGTCTTAGAAATACTTTTTACTCAGAAAAATACACTGTGACAATTTTCAGTGTGTTAAAACCTGATGGAAAAAAAGCTTCTACAGAGCATCAGTAAAGGACAAAATGGGAGTGAGAATTTTCATGTTAAAAGAACAAAAAAACCATCATTATGTAAGAAAACAAACATCTTACTTCCATTGCTTTGTTTTCTGCATCTGATATTAAAAAAGAATATTGTAGAGGCTTAGTGTTAATATAGTCTTTAATTAGATTAGTGAAGGCGCTTCTTTCCTTTGATGGTCTCTTTTCATTTGGTTTCTGTGATAGTAAGGTCCTAATCCTCAATATAAAGGGATCTGTTGTGAGGAAAAGTCTTATGAGATCATATGGTCACATAGTGTGTGCCACTTTAATCTGAGCCTGGTGGTTTATAACTGGATTATATGAGCATAAAAATGTTGTGTATATTTCATATCGCCGCTAGCAAACCTGTATAATAAGTTTATGTGTATTTCTCTCTAAGTCTTAGATTTTTATAAACTTTTTGAGCCTTAGTTTAACTTTTGGGGAAAAAAGACATATGGTTTGTTCTATAATTGGCTAATCATTGTTTGTCAGTTTTCATTTTTTCTTTACTCTCCAGTTGCTCAAACTTGGTGGCCACGGTCCCTGAGACAGGTTCTGTTGGTGGTTACTTCCCAGTAAAACATTTTTTTTTCTATCTTTTAGCTTTAATAAGTGCTTTCTCAAGGGTAAAAAGCTGGCCTCACTCATTATTCTTGTAAAACCTTGCAATATAAATTTGCCCAGAGAATACTTGTGTTTTTTTTCTCTTAATTTGTCACTTTTTAAAATAAATTCAAGTTGCTTTAGGAGCTCTTAACTGGTTCTGTGATATAAGAAAATCATTCAGCAAATTCCTACCTCAAACTGTGTCTAGTGTGTTATTCAAACAAGGTGTGAAAAGGAATTTAACAGCAAAAAGTCCACAGTCTGTGTCCAATTCTGTCAAGATGACAGTAGTGAATAGGTTTTATTTTCCTGGTGCTCATTTTAAACTCACAGCACACTTGGGATAGGATAACAATGTACTGCTCAGCTATGAGTTATTGTTTAAAATGTATATCATAAAAATGTCACTTAGGGAAGGAACATTCATCTTTCCACAGGTTTTTACCAGAAAATGCATGAGAAACAAAGAACCCAGAGTTTTAGGTTCTCAGCACCGAGAGTTATATTCTAGCTTCTATACCTAAAGATATATTTTACTCACTTTAGTTTGTAAAAGCTAAAGAACAAGATATAAATATACTGATTTAAATAGTTAGAATCATCATGGGAAATTGATGAATTTAGCTTTCATAAAAATAAAATATTTAGTGAGGTACATTCTTGGTAAAAAAACAATACCCTCACAAATTGCATTGTCAGAGACATTTGCGGTGGACTATAAAAGGCAATGATAGTTTGCAGGTGTACTTTTTGTGGCACATGTTTTCACTCCCTCTCCCCCACCTCTCATGTCATAGTAACATGTTTTCTAGCTAAATCTCAGACATGTTTTCTAGTCCGTAAGGTGACTTGGTGAGAATAAGTTTACTCTATCAGTTTTGTTTTGAAGGCTTGCAAAACAAGATTTTATAAAATCATAAAAAACTTTCATAGATCAATGAACTGTTCTGTAAAAGGGAGGTAAATAATGATGTGTACCTTTAGGATTAGATTTTTTTTACATGCAATACAATAAATAAAAATAAAAATGTTTCATCATTGGTAAAATAGACTTCCAATGAAGGAGAATGAAAATGAACTTAAAATGAACAAGATTCAGAGGACCCAGCTTCATCTAAACAAGTAAGAATGTAAATTTTAGATTTTAGATTTATTAATTACCTGAATTCTGTAAAGAATGAAATTAGCCAATATAAATATGTCCTGCTTGCCTGTAATCACAGGGAAATATCTTGAATGATATTTCTTTCCTGCTATAAGAAAACAAGCACATATGCAGGGTTCACGGCAGCTCTGCTATCAGCTTGGTAGATCAAAGTGAATGTAAAACTGCATTTTATTATTCATGACTCTAAACTGCTTTAAGACAAGCTAAATACTGTCATAACTAAAGTTCAGGTAAATTGAAACTTTCCTTTTGAGGTTGCCTAATGTACAAGATCCATGCATTTAGTGATATGTGTCAAACATTGAGCATTTGTGTTTCTTATAAAATGTAAAAGATTCAAGTTGTTTCATGCTACTTTTTTAGGTGTTGAGAAGGGAAAATATTTTCCATATACTGCCTAAATATCAACCTGACATTAAAAGGGAGAAGAGTGTTAGATATTAATCTCTAAAATATATTTAAACTTTGACATTTCTTTACAAATTCATCACAACATTAGTTTTCAGTGATGTTGCCAACACATCTGTCCATTAGCCAGCCATATCTGCATATCCTTCTACAGGGTTTGTAAAGAGGGCTTGGAGCAATGCCAGCTGTATAAGTCACCAGTTAAACACTGAGCCGACATACAAATGAAGACAACCATTATGTTCACAGGAGAATGTGCAATTGTTGGATTTTCTCAGCTAATCAGTGCATAAGTTTTGCAAACCTTGTTTTGTTGTTTCTCTCCTACTTCCTCCCCACTGATCATTTGGTTGCCTTGAGCTGAGCGACTGTCTCTTTGTTCTCATGTGTCAGACCTTCTATATGCACCCTTCTCACTTTTCTGCTCATACATCCTCAATTCATCTAATTCTTCCCTCTCCTCCCTTTAAAGTCCCAGTCACTTGAGATGTTACCTAAGGAGTCAAGCAGAAGACACAAAGAGAAAAGTTGGAGCAGCAAGTTTAACACAATAAGATATACATTATCTACTTCAGAGGAATCATTTTAAAATGTCAGTTAAATATAACATGTTGAACAGCAACAGCTTCTGTTGTTTATTCATCTCAAAGCATTTCAAAGCATCACAAATCTTTATGATAATGTAACATATATTTTATTTTATTGCATATAAAGCCCTGATAATGTGTCACATGTTTGTGAACATTCTAGATATTGAAGACACTTTTGTAAATGATACACCTGCTCATTGTGGCTCAGCTCCTCCAGCTCATTTTCTTCTGTTCACTGTTCTCAGATGCCTCAGAGATGTTAGTAAGAACTAAAACATCCATCAAAGCGTTTTATCTTGCACCGTTATGTTCTTCTCCCTGTGTCTCTGCATCTATTATGCTTAAAACTTCGACCCTGACCTGAAAACCTGTGAGATTAACTCTTACTGTAAAACATGCAATAGATATCTTTAGGCTGTTTGATTATACCCACCACCTAATGTATTATCTAGCCACTATTAACATCTCTTTAGCTGAAAGCAGTCATATTAATAAATTGCATTAATCCTTTGGTTACCTCATGTAATTCATTTAATTCTGTTATCAAAGTTGTACCAGAGTTTGTTATAAATGATTCTCCTCTTTCCTGGGTTCGTTACTCTGCCAGTGACACATACAGTATGACTCATTCATATAATAGGTGTCGAAACTAAAGGCAAGTAGTTGCTTTGTTGCTTCATAGAGTATTTGTTGAAAGTAATATATAGATGCTGATCGATATCAGTTTTTGCTGATCTTTAGAAATTAGAGTAATTGACATACAATACTTTTTTTTCTGCATTTTTCATTGAACAAAATATAAAACTAGTTGCTTAACTTATTCAAACAGATATTTGACAACCCGTAAAAGATTGAAAATAATATATAGAACAGCATTATTGCCTAAAACATCTAAATTGGGGGCTACCGTAAGGTTGTAGCTGCTGCATCTTCATTTTCCAGTTTGGTAACTGATTAAATATGCAGAGGCATGATTGATTGCAGACTTTTAAAAGTGATTGATACACTCTAACAAATTAAATTTGTATGTTGTTTAAACAACACAATTGTTGTATCTTGAATTAAATGCTTTTAATTCATTTTTAAATGTCAAAATAAACAGGTTTTGTTGTATTAAAGCAATAACACGGAATATTAAAATAACTAAAAGCTTTTAAATAAATCCAATTTAATCACTTTAACTAAAATGTACTACTCGATTGACTAAATAAAGATTGTCCAGAGGGGCTTTCCATACTTTTAATGCATCTGTGCATTAATTTTGAGGTCAGGGGTTATCATTTGCAATGACAATTTTAAATGTATTTTAAGCTATTTTGTTCCAAGTGCTTTTGGAGGACACAAATCCTTTGAACACAGTGTCATCCAAAAGCTATTTGGTGAGGACAAAACGTCAGATAATTGTTACTTTTTACATTTAAATAGCCAAGTTCAGTAGAACCATTTAACATACAGTAACTAAATTAAGTTACTCTAACATTGCATTACTTAGAGTGTATTGACTGATTAAAATCAGTTGGCCAATTAATCAGTTTATCTCTGGTAATAAAATGATTGGAGCTTTATTTTGGGAAAAACATCTAAGCTTTGGGACTAAGTCTGTTATCAAACTGTTTATCAGTTTGACTGTCATGAAATGGACTGCATGATTGTATCTCTTTCCCTGCAGCTCTGATTATACATTTGTTGTGATTTCAGGCCACACTCGTTCTGCCTGTCTCTTCTAAACATTTCCTCACCACCCTATGTGCATGGCTAGTATTTGCATTAGGACCAGTGGAAAGGCCTTCTAACATGTTTTCGCAGCTGATGTGTGACATCATCACATTTGAAAAGCACCTGGTAAACACAAAGTCCTCGGTTGAGGTCAGGTCTGGGAAAGCTTATAGTCACCTCTGCACTCGCACGTTGTCTCTTCAGAAACAATGACCTGACAGACCACAAACACTGAAAGCAGGTGAAAGCAAAGTGTGGTCGTGTTTAAAGTAATTTTAGAATGGGGTATGCAGTCTCTTTCTGTAAACTTGTTCTCCATACCAGGTACCAAGCTGTAATATGAGGTAAAATTTTATTCAATTTCTGCAATGAACCCTTTAATTAAAAAATAAAAACAAAAAAAATAAAAGACTTCTAGAGGAAAGTGAGGTACCAAACAAAGAAAAGCTTACAAAATGTCAGTCTCTGGTCAGCCAAAAGTCTTTAAATCAGCTTATAATTATAACACTGAGAACTTCAACGAGCGACGTGTGTTTCCAGCACTGATGCCTTTTGAACCTTTAAGCAAAGGCCACACAGAGTGCAGAACAAAAAGGCAAATATCTCTAAAACTGAGGCTTTGATCTCCAAAGCGATTTTTTTTGGCACATAAATTGCTTTTCCCCCACAAAAACCTCTTAATGGGACTAAATGAAAATGCTGTAATCATTATCCACAAATACGTAAACAGCTTGTTGGCATGGTGAATTATTATTTGTGCATGGTTCAAACAAATGCTGATATCTTTCTACATTAATTATTGATCCCTGATATTTGGGTCATCATTTGCACTTTTCTTTTTTTTTTTTACATCAGAATCAGAATTAGAGCAAATGAAAATGTTGCTGAGATGTTTCAGTCTGTGGAAAAAAGATCCCAGCTTTATTTGCATCTTTTGGAAAATATATTTTTTGCAAATTTTATTTTTCTATAGAATATGAAGGTCTGTCATCTGTATTAAAACATCACACAAGTTTTCAATTTTTGTATAATCAGACAAGGAACAGAACTCTGAATGGTATTTCTTATACCTTTTATGTGTTATATTCAGCTTTAATCACCTAATTCACTTAAGGCCATGCAACAGGTGTTTTCAGTAATGTAGTTCCTCTTTCTGAGCCTTTGGCCTCTGAAATTAGATGTAATCTCTTTAACTGGTTCTTGATCGTCTTATTATATCACTACACACAGAACCTGTTTCCCCTCCACAGAGTCTATCATGTGACATTTAAAGCCTAAACCTTTTTAAATAAGCTTAACTTATACTGGTGAAGCAATGCTAGGGAGATCCCATGACTTGCCAATAATCCATAATTCCCCAAATCCACTGGCTTCTTAGATTACAATATGTTTGCTTTGTGCCTTTTTTTTTCTTGTCTGCAGTTAACTCTAAAACACCCTGCATGGATTTGGTAGTCTTTATGATGGTAGAAGTAATCCCTCATTACCCCACTTTTTAGGCGTTTGTTGAAATATTTGCGAGATTTGTATGTGGTCTCACTGATCTGGTGATTAAGCAGTGCACACTTGAGGCTGTGCTATAGACTGCAGTTAATGTAGCAAAAGGATTTTAGAGGGCTCTTTGCAGTGACTTGTGTAATTTTTTTGTACTCTTGTGTGTCCCAGTCATGTTTTTAATCTATGAAAGTCAGTTTCACAACACCTACAGTTCTGAAGTGCTGTAAATGTGTGCAGTTGAAGGGATTGGGCTCTAGCTTGCTGATGTAATCTGTTCAAGGGAAGAAAAACATTGTTTAGTTGTTGCTGAATGAGCCCTGCACAGCCGCAGCACAAGAGGAAACTGGAAACAGGGGGTTTAAGTGGGTTTTTTTTTCCCCAAAAAAACTTTGCTTACCCCAGCCTTTGCCTTGCAGCTTTTCCCAGTTTTCTTTCTTTTTAAAAGGCTAATAGGTTTGCCCCTTCTCTCCTCATTGTACAAAGCTCCCTTTCACTCTTCCAAGAGAGTATGACTCACAGATGTATATTAAAGTGTAATGCTATAGACACTGGACAATAAAAGTGTTAGCTTTCCAATCTGTGCTACAGAATGTAAGGTATCAACTCATAAATGCATTTTAATTAAAAAAAGGACCACAGGCAAAATTCATATCTTGTTGTCAGAGAATAGTCATGCATTTTCTTGAACATTTTTGATGTTCTTTTATGCAGATTTATTTATTTTTTATCCCAGTATGTCTAATGGAGAGGAGACTAGAGCAGTTTTGTAAAAATGTGGCAAAGTACAAACCATACTTTTGTTATTTTGACAGAAAAAATAATACGTTTAAGGTCCATGACAAGGAAAAAAATCTTAATGTTTTCCATCTTGGATCTTAAGTTCTATTATTTCCATATGTTTTTGATGTAATCAAGATCAGTCTGCTTTATCATTATAAATGTCTGTTTATCTATTTGAAAATAGCTGAACTGATTTGCCTGAAATGCCAAATTTCCTCACTTTTCCCAACCATTTTATAGAGTTTGTTGACTGATAATCATCCCACAAGACAGAAAAGGCTTCCATCTTTTATTTGTTTACTGAATTTATTTGTCAGGATTTGGCTATTTATTGTTAGCAAGCTAATCCACAGGGTCATTTATAGCCAGGTACAAGATAGGTATGTTATGGCTGATCAAGTATATAAGAAGCATAAAAATTAACAGGGACTAAAAATTAAGGAGTTAGTGCATTTAAATCTTTAATTACAAATAAATAGCTTCTAATATTCAATTATTCTAAAAGCCTAAAATGGGTCAGATTTTTTCAGAATGTGTTACTTATTGCTGGGGAAGATAAACAAATTAATAACCTTTGTTTCCTATAAAATGTGGAAAAAGAGTTTAATGACCCACAAATGAAAAACGTTTCCTAACTATCATGTCGACTCAATATTTCTGCTGTATATTTGCGTAGGGTTGTTTATTTGGTTCATCCTTCAGCGCTTTTGACTGCCTGGCTTAAAGCTGCTTGGCCACTCACACAGCCTCTTCCTCTGTCCACAAAACCACTGACCTTCTTGTGTTTGTCTCAGCTTCTTTCATGTCTTTCAATCACCGGAGATGTAAGACAGAGGGCCACGTTTCTTTCAGACAATTTAACATCCTTACTACAGGACATGAATAGCACAGTAGCTTCTGTCAGTAAACCTCTCTTTGATCTGGTAAAGCTCTGTGTCTCACCTCTCTTTCTGCTTTACTGCTTTCACGACCTCTCCTGTATTCCAGCTCTGAAACATTACTGCGAATGCTGTTATCTTAAAATGAGACTTCACCTTGGCTTCTGTGCTAACGCTGAACTTGAAATACACTGACAGTTTTATATCAGAAATATACTTTGTAGAAGTGCAAAACAGCCAAATGCTTTGGCCATTTTTTACAGAACAGGTGTTGAGAGAATCTCTTCAATATTTTGCCTTTGATATAAAGACCATATGATGGTTTATATGTGTCTGTTTTGAACAAAAAGCACATACCTTTTCAGAAAAGCATATTTTATCTTTCTATCTCCTCTTTTGTGTTACAGACACCCTGCTCAAAAAAGCAGCTGAAATCTATGTGGATTTTTAAAAGTTGTATAAATACAGCAACAAAGACATTTGAGAGTAAATGATGCTCATTTCAACCCACATTCGAACAAATAGAGGTCTAAATTGTAACCAAACACTAAGTGATGCATTCAGGGAGTGACATTTTACATGATGTCATTTTTAAGCAGTGACTTGTGGCATAAAAATGATTTATTCCTGACAGTTTTTTGTTTTAAATTTGATTTTTAGTCATTTACTTTGATAGTTCATGCCTGTCCTTTTATTATTGCCCTTTTTAGTGGCATTTTCAGAAACCCCTGATTGCGTCATGACATCCATACAACCTTTTTAATTTCCTCAAGGCTTAGAAAATAAATAAATAAATAAGACAGAGAGTATGTGTGTGTTTGTATGTGTGTCAGAGAGAGAGACTGTGACCTTTCACTGTTGCTGTGTCTGCTTGCTCAGGCACTTTTCACACCATGTGACACATTCCAGTTCTTTGATAAATCTTTTCTTAGAGCTTAAACTCTGATTTATTTCTGCTATTGTCACAGAGGTCTAGAGTCAAAGTGCTCAGCAGAGTCTCAGAGGTTAGGACTTGGGGGTCTCCCAGCAGGATGCAACACACCACCTCATTCAGTTTCTGTGTAATACAGCTTTAATGGGATCATTAGTTTAGCTGTTATGGGCATGTTTGAAAGACTTAATGCATAACTATAAATAATAATGTCAACTCAACAACACTGTGTGCAAGACCCCAGAACTAATGTGGAGCAGTTCGTTTCTCATCCACAAAGTAACCACTGACACTGTTTGTGCGTTGTGTAATTAGGATAATCAAGAAATGGTTAGTTGCACATCGATGAAGCGTGAAATAAACTTTTAGTATTGTAATTTATTTATTTAAAGCAAACATATGTCTAGGCATGGGAAAATGTTATTTTGACCTACATCAAGATAAAAGAACAACAAAAATATGACAAGTAAATTTTGTTTTAGGTTGTTTGTTGTTGTTGATGTTTTTGTTTTACAATTGAAAAAAAGCTCAACATTCTCATTAAGGTAAGTGTTAAAAATAAATCTGTTTCTCAAATTTAGTAAAACAAACAGAATTTGTAACAATTTATTCAGCAAATGCATCTCGAATGGTAATAAATCAGATACACAATTTGTTACATTATACCCTTTTATCTAAGTAATAATGGGGGTTTTTCTATTTTTTCTTTGTAATTTTACCATGTTTATAGTATTTGTAAACATTAAATAAACTCTGTGATGGACTGGCGACCTGTCTAGGGTGCACCCCCATCTACAGCTCACTGACTGCTGGAAATAGGCACCAGTTTTCTCACAACCATACAGGGAAAATGTGGGTAAAGAAAATGGATGGATGGATGGATGGATGGATGATTGGACGGATGAATGAATGAATGAATGAATGAATGAATGAATGAATTTAAATGGATGAATTTAATTTCCCTTTGGGATTAATAAAGTATTTTTGAATTGAATTGAATTGAATGACATATTGCACTTACAAACAAATGGTCAAGTAGGACAAATGAAAGGAGAGTTGTATTTAAGCTCTTTACTGAGAGTCTACTCCAACCTACAGTGACAAAAAAGAAGTATGTGTTTACCATGCATACATGACACCATGGCACATATTTAACTAAAATAATGATTAAAAAAAGATGTCTTTTCTGTGTGCCAGATGTAAACATAAAAGTATAGTGATGTTTTGTCACTGTGAAGCTCAAAGCATTTGTCAGATTTATTTATTTATTTTATCATTTTCATCACTTACAGAGCAGGCAGCCACAAATAAAAATTAAGCAAAATGTAAAAGATGCCTGGAAATGAGATTTCAGCAAATCCAATGAAGCATGAAATCCAAAATCTCAATGACAGACTTAAAATGCTGTGCAAAGCACATTAAGACATTAAATGGAGTGTTGCTTTTTTGCTCGAGTTTCTTGGTTAATAGGTAGGTTACTGTTTGTGGGTTATTTGAAGTTTACTTGCTGGTTTGAGATGGCCTGTACTATTATAACTCAGGACATCAGTGGAGTCTTTAATTACTAAGTAAGAACAATATTTACTTGGATCATGGAAGAGCACCGAAGTTTTCGGGGAGATTTTAAGTGCCAATTTATTTGTGATTTACATTTCCCTTCCTTTTTTCTGCATTATAATTCACTTGTCGGCTTCCAAGTTATCGTCATTGAGTGGCGAGAGGCCAAATAACACATGAACGCACACACGGACTACTGCAGCCTGCAAAAACCTTGTGGTTTTCTTCCAGTTCTAAAAAAAATCTCTGCCTTTTAGCTATGATTTTATTACCAGCACCACAAATCCCAACATAGCTCTAATAGCTCATCACCTCTTCAGTCACAGTGAAGTGTGAATACCAAACAATATACAGAAATAAACCTATTCCCATCTTGGCCTTGCAGACTTTGTAGTGTTTTTTTATGCAACTTGCTTTTAACATGACAAGCCAACAAAATGATTGGAATAAAATGACTTCAAGGACACTTTGATGTTAATTGTCATTTTATAAGATCACGGGTCAAATTAATCTGAACACAACATAACATTATATAACATTCACATTTTGCATCTAAGTTCATGACTCTGATTGAGGCAAACCAGAACTTTTGGGAGGGACGTAGATGGCTGTTAGTATGTCAGACAGCCAAAAGTGAAAATGGGTCAAACTGACCTGTAACATTGGAAGAACTTACAGAAGAGTTTTATTAGGAGAAGATACAGTTCAAAATTACTTTTGGAGTCATAGTGGAACACAGTAATAGTTGTTCACAGTTCAATCTTCTAATGCTCCTTTTGTCTAACAGCCAATTTTGCCCAATTTGGTTAAAAGTTGTTCTGAGTCAGCCTGGAAGCTGTCAAGGCTAGACACTTTTATTTAAGCTGACCTATCTTTCTCTCCTCAGTGGAGGTCACATTTTCATGTTTTAGACTCCTTTTGCTATTTTTGAGTTGTTTGATTATGTTAACAGAAGTTTTGAACCAGTGTTACACTACAGTCCCAGTTGAATAAAAGAATAGAGACATAAAAATACCAGATACCACCATACTGTTTAATATAGAGCCTGTAATTTATTCAGAAGATTTACTGACATTATTCATTACATTTGGACCATAGCAGTGAAGTGTTTTGTTTGCATCAGTCACGTGATCAAAGTGGTCCTAAGCCAGATTAGCAGGTCAGTTCGGCCTTTACTTTAGTCCAGTTTAGTGCCTGGCTTTGGATTAGTCAAGTTTTGATCTTTATGTTTCTACAGTCCATTTTTTTTAATTGAAATCACTGAAAATTTGTGTGGTTTTAATACTGTACATGTCTGCCTTCTGCTTACTTGTGTTGCATGTAAGTTCTTTTTCATAGTTAATGACACAACAACAATATAGTATTTTGACAATGCTGATGCTAATATTGGATTATTTGTGTTCATTTGACTCTTTAGGCTTTAGGTTTAAGAGTTCTAAAAAATACTTGTGCAAATTTAGGACTACAAATCAAATCATTTGATGTTGTGTATGAAATACAGAACTGTTTGAATTTCTTTGCAAAGCTTCTCTATATCACCTACATGGAAGACATTCTCCTGCACAGCTGGAAATGTAATTAATACTGGCTCATATCTCCAGACACTTGACGATAACAGCCCTGTTCTATGTGAGTCTCACTGCTTAGCAGAAACCAGAAAATGTAATCACTGAACAGATTTTGGCTTGTGAATAAGTGCTTTTGGGCAGCGTGTGAGGTGAATTTGAGAAGTATATGAGTATACTTTACGGATCACGGGGAAGTCCTTGCCAGAGCTTTGCTTTGTGTAACCCAATCAGGTTTTTAAATTTCAACTGGATGAAAAATGTTTGATTCAGGCTTGTGTGTGTTCCTTATAAGAGCTTGCGTGAGTGTAATCTTGTGGAAGGACATGTTTACTGTGGAAGTCCCTTCTGCTCTGAGAAACAACTGAAGTGCTCACTGACTACCTTATGTATACTCAGAGGGGATTGTTTGAAATGAATCACATGAAGAAGGGGATTGGACATGTATACAAGGTAAAATATAATTACTCTATCACCTAAATATTTTGCTGAAAGATAAATAAATATCTTAGAGAGGAAATGAAACCTGACTATTACTTTGGAGGCTCAAAAGAATTCATGTAAAATAAAAAAATCTCATGAATCAGATGCTAAAACACACAAATATTGCAAAGACATGTAGAAGATTCCAAATAGGAACAACACACAAATATAACAAAATACACAAGTACAAGTGGAAAATCTGCAAGTGTAAATATGGAAAATCCAATTATCAGTTTTTCCAGCAAGAATAAATTTAGGATACAATTTGTAATAACGACAAGCCACCAAAATAACAGCTGTTGTTTGTAGACAGGAAACTGGAAAATTGTTGTGCATAATGTGTGTGCATTTGTCTGCACTCATCTGGATGTCTGCATGCGTCTCTTTCCACTCACAACATATTTTTGTTGACTTGCAATTACGCTACTTGGTGAAACAAAATAAAAAGATCTAAACAGACAGTCAGCTTCCTGGACTGTCTCCATTGCCACAGTATGCTGTCTCATGTGTCTAACCCATGTCTGCACCAGGGATGACTTTCAGCCCTGGGCTTACAGTTTAAACAGAGTTTACTGGAGAGACGGAGCTCACGCCAGAACCCAGCCGGAGTGGTCTTCGTTTGTTTGCAGTGTTTATCAGTCAGTGACAAAGTATGTTTATATTTATGGTTCCAGTAGGCCTTCGTGACCCTGTTTGCCCCAGCTCACCCCCTCATTTCCACCTCCCCTCCCTTTGTCTTACGCCGCAGACAGCAGCATCAGAGAGTGATCCAGTTTTCCTCCCTCAGGAATGATCATTTCAGTGCGTTGTGTGGTTTTGACTTTAAGATCTTTGCTTTGCATTAATGTTGAAATTTATCATTTTGTCAGAAAACTCTTTAGATAATTTAGTATTTCTTTAAGATTGATAATAGAAAGAGATATATACAGGCATCTGCATGTTATTCAAGTAAAATGCAGATGATATATGCATTGATCTGTCTGCAGAATCTGGGTTGGATTATCTGTTTGGATCAATCAGCCATCAAAGTTCTTGAGGTGGTTTATCACTGGGTTGCAACTGTTGAAGACTATTTGCAGTTATTGACTCAAAATTATAAGAAAAAAGACAATTTTTTGGTTGCAGTCTCATAGAACTCCAAGTGTTCCAACCGAGTGACCAGTGCCCTGTGGCCACTGCATTCTTGGCCGTACAAATTATTTTCTTTTCCACTTCTATCCAAGTCATACACGCATCAGCTAACTGTGTACCCATCTTGGCAGCCGCCCCCACATTTATGATTTAATCTACTGGAGTACACTTTTGAAATAAAGATGGGCAAATTTAGACCATTTTTAAAAAATAATTATTATTCATCATCAGCCAGGTTTTAAGACCTCAGATGTTTTTTGTCAGAGAAGAGCTGCTGTGCAGGTGTCAAAGTACAGCTCCAGTGCCCTTGAGACAGATTGAGAATGCCCACAAAAAAATTCAGGTGGGTTTTGAAATGCCTGCATCGACTCTGACTATTTTGAGAAAAGAAATTGTCACACAAGTGTTTTGAACTTGTCCAAAACTCAAGCAACAGGTCTGCACACCTCTGTGACTCACTCAAAGAAAGGACAAACTGCCACATAAGGAATTCACTGATTATTGTTTTAAAAAAAATAATAGTAAATGCCATGCTTCCAACTTATTATTTTAAATATTTAACATAAAAAGTAGCTTTTTCAAGCTTTTTAAGATAGTAGTTTAAGGTAGTAGTTTATGATAGTAGTTTATTTGTGTAGTACTAGCAGTGATACCCCCTTTTACAGTTTGTTGGATGTTAAGTATATCTGCAATGTAAATGATGCATTTTAAACACAAAAGTGTTTCATGCTTTGTTTGCAACAAATACCAGCTTGCATTATATTTGTGTGACATAAACAAATACACAGTCTCCAAAACTGCCTGCTTTAAATATTGTTTTCCAGCCATAAATTACCGTGCCACTATGACTGTCAGTAAACATCTTTCAGACTGTTTGACAACACTATCTTTACTCAAAAAAAAATCATACACCTTAAAATGACAATGTTTTTTAGTGTCTGCCTTGTGTGTTATTTTCATTTCCTGCCTCTCAAGTCTGTGGAGTTTAATTATTCAGCACATTTCATAGACAAAAGCAATTCAATGTGCTTCAAATTAAAAATCAAGTGAGTAAAAATAACATATTACATTTCAAAATCAAGTAACTCACCTCAATTATGTGTGCAGACTGTAATTTGATTGTGAAAGTGAGAAAAGTGGCAAACACATAAGGAGAAAAGAGCTGACTGTGAGAAACAGGTCAGGAAGAAGGTGGAAGGCTAGCTTATGGAAAACAAGAACAAACACACAGTGAAAGGCAGATATAGGTATTTGTGGACATATGACGAGACCAGAAGTGTTTGAGGTGCAATGATCCTGTTCCTGAACTGCAGGTACTGTTATTCCCTACAGAAGATGCAGAGCATAAAAGGACATGTGCCAGTCCACAACTAAGGCTTCATCTGCTGTGCTAGAAATGTCAGCCACTCTTTGGCATATCCTACTGACATCCGTGCTTTTGTAGGAGTACTTTAAAAGTACACTGTGAATGTTGTCTCAGTGTTCGCATATCATAAACGTGTGTTATTTTGTGTGTAGTAGAGATTATCAAGTCCTGCTGTAAAGAAAAGTAGAGCAAAAAGATCTGCTCTCTGATCAGACTAACACTTAAAATCAGATGTTCCAAGTATGTTAGTCATTTCTAAAAATATGCACTTCAAGTTTATCATACCCTAAAAGACAAGTTGCTCTGCTGGTTCTTTCTTATTTAGTCAGTTTTGATCACAGATTGATTAAAATACAGTTCTGTGACTGAATTGAAGCAGCCTGGCAAAGACAGAAGATAAACCACTCTGGCACTGAATAATATCCTGTCATCTCATCTAACAGACTTGTGGAGATATGATAACCAGGTACAATCTGGCTCTGCATCTACATCTGCACTTTGTTTGGGCATGCTAGGCTCAGTGGGCATTCTCCCACCCACTGTAGGCAGCTGTAACACGCCTAACCCACATCAGATCTCCTGCTGCCCCACGCTGTGCATGGTTCATATTAGCTCCTCTCCCACCCTCCCAGACCCCACTATTCACCGCATGGTTTGACTCACCCGACCAAGGCTCAGCCCTGCTATTGGGTGCAGTAAAAAGGGATGAGGGGTTGAAACTGAGCCAAGCAAGAGCCTGACAAGATTTCCTTTGTGGGGGTCTCATACAAGGTCACCTCCCTGTAGTCTTATTGGTGAATTTACCAAGCAAGCTTCTAATATAAATTCATCTCACAGACTGCACCTTAGGTTTATAGAGGTAACTTTAAAGAGGAAGTGACCCATCAGGTAGAGGCAGTCTTGTCGGTTTTTTGTGGTAATTAATCAATCTTAGCCTCAGAAATTAACTTTTAATGCCAACTAAGTTGCTGATTGATTATATCTACACTATATATTTAGGTTAAAACAAATAAAAACCTCTATCTCTGCAACAAGTACAAACAAACCATTTTAAATCCAGAAACAACATTAAATAAATGTATGCACGAAAATATGTTATTAGGCATCTATTGAAACAGGTTTTCTTTGTTCATCTAAATATCAAGATCACAAAAGTAAAATAGTCATTGCCATCAGCTTACCAATGCCCTTTTAGCTTGAAAAAATACTGGCATGTTTTTTTCTTCTGTGTTTGACCTTTGAAAAACAAAAAGGTTAATGTCTTAAGCAGCAGCCTCTCAGAGGGAACGTCTGTCATTCCAGGTGGTCAGGGGTTAATGCCACATCAGCAGCACACTTAACACATCCTGAAGAGTTTTTGTCATATTTATTTTTTTAAATGGCTTAAAACCCTTCATGAGAATTATCCTTCATATTCTGTATGAGGAGTTTGGTTTGACTGTGAGCATATACCATGGTGGGTAACATATTTAGCATTTAGCTTTTTTCTTTGCTAACCTTTTGCCCAGCTGCTGTTTTTAACATATCAATAACTTTATTTACTTGTTTTCCCTTAGTTTATGAATTGAGGTCATGCCTAATATAATATGGCTAATATTATTTCAAATACTGTTTATAATTAGCAGATTGGTTTAAAAAAACATCTTAAAGCTGTTTTCATGACGTAGTCACATTCCATCTTGATGACTTTGTGCATTTTTGTAGTCACCCAGCTCTACACTCAGAGGGCATTTTTGGCACAGCTACATGTGTGTATCCTTGTGTTTCCTGACCCTCTGGACATTTCATCATCACTGTAGCAAAAGTTAGTTTTTATTTGTTTAAACCTGCACAGACGATTTAAAACTTGCAAAAAATTTGGATTACATGTTTGGTCAAGAACACCCTGCACTCCATTTAGTTCTTTTAATTTAGCCTGTTTTCCTCCCTTTAGATGCCTTATATCTTACCTCTGCACCCATTTAGCCTTTTTAGGAACCCTTTTTTTCCTTTAAATGGTTGGATGCATAATAACTTCCAGATGCAAAATCCAGATGAGAAACAGACACTTCAGTTTTAGAAGAAAGTCTAATGAAAGCTTTAAAAAATGCAGACCACCTAACTTTCAGCAACTGAAGTTTGAGATAACTCTTAAAGTCCAAAGAAGATCTCTATAGATAGATAGATAGATAGATAGATAGATAGATAGATAGATAGATAGATAGATAGATAGATAGATAGATAGATAGATAGATAGATAGATAGATAGATAGATAGATAGATAGATAGATAGATAGATAGATAGATAGATAGATAGATAGATAGATAGATAGATTTATAAAGTGCAGTTATTTAGCTGTAAGATTCTTAAATTCACATGCAAAGTTCTTAATCTTGCAATAACGACAAGGCATCTTAAACTGTTGGGATTCCTGAGATTAAATATTTAATGATCAAAGAAAGTTTACAGAAAGTAGAATTTAAAAACATTTACTCAAACTTTTCCATAGAAGAAATACAGAAATTTAGGATGTTTCTTTTTATTTTTCCAGCAGTGAACTAGATAGATAGATGTGCAAATGTGAATAGATTGAAATATCATACTTTCCCATTTATGCAATCTAGTTTTAAGTGTTTCTAAATCCCTGCCTACTATACAACCTCTCTTCTGTTCCTCTGCCAGATTTAACCTGCTGTTCTTAATCCAGTTCTGCCACATTTATGTCAATGCACAACTTATATAAGTTTTAAAGCTGCACTTTGTTTATTCATGGTTTATTTAGATTTCAATGCCTCTACAGTGTTTTCTTGTGTCAAGTAGCTTCATTTATTCACTGATATAGTTCCAAGGAACTAGATGTGTGATGTTGGTGTAAATGTTGCTTTGTACGACTTTTCTGTAGTCAGACAAAACTTCGATTGTCTGTCAAGATAGGGCCATTTATTGAGGCATATTAAATGTTGTCATGTTTACCCTGCAGCATGTGTAACAGATTTTATTAATGTTCATCTAGAGTTCTTGTCTGGTGAACTCATTACCGTGACAGTTGGAGACCATTTTCACAGTGAACGACAGTTCTGGATGAAATGATCTGGCAACTGGCAGATAACGTTTTCCTTTTTTTTTAACACTGTGATTAGGATAGTTATTAACTTTGACAGTTATACAGTGTTTCACTAGGATACCCTAATTCACCCAAAGACACATCTGGACAGACAAAGAACATGTTAGATCTGGAATAAATTGTTCCTGTTGAACTCATGCAGGCATACTGAGTGAGTTCTTTTACATTTTTAACTGTGTGAAAAAACCTCTATTGAGGTGTATTTTTTAGTACAGTACCAGTGTCTGTACATTTTAGGCAAGGCTTTTACAGCTATGATCATGAAAAGGACAGGTAATCTAATGTAAAATGTAGTTGTAACTGCTTGACTGAGATCAAAATGAATAATGTGTCTCAGATACAGGTGGTTATCTCCTATTTCCATGAAATTCACTGTGGGTGTTTATGTTTCCCAGGGGTAAATCCTGATGTTTATGATTACTTCTGGCTGCCCCGTGAACTGTTGTTTTAACAAGTTCTATACATATCCCCCAACACAACCACCCTAACCCAATTTAAAATAATAATAATAGAATTATAAATTTCAAAATATTTTCATGTGATGGTCCTTTAAAAGCGTGGTCCTGGACACCACAGAGCAAAGCATAGTGTTTCATCTTTGTAATAGTGCCTTGGGGTTTCTGTTCTGGCTTTGTGTTATATAGACTTACTCTGAGTACACACTTTATTCCTGATCACCATGGAACACAACAAAACATCTCAGATGATGCATGAACATATTTCTTGTTTAATCCTCCATGTCTTCTGAAACTTTATGGCAGCTCTCAAGTTTGCACAAAGCCAGCAGACATCACAGGGGAAATTTAATGTCACCATTTCACAGACCTTACTAATGTCGTAAAGACTTGGTTTTTGTCTGATTAGTAACCACCAAAATCTTTCACATGTGTTTGGTCCACATCCAGACAATACTGTCTGTGCGTCATATGTTTGGTATTTTGATATTTTTGTCAACAGTGTGTGGGTTTCTTCCTTCCACCGGTCCGGTGTGGTCTCTGTCTGGGTCTTTAGTGTGGTGGTTGACATGGAACAAAAGTTTCTGACACGCCTATCTCCTGCTTTAGCAAGCAGTGAAAGAGGCCTTGAGGAGGTATTTGCCTTGTTTCCCTCATCTCTACTTTTGTCTGAAGTGATGCCAGAACAATGGAGAAAGAGAAGTGTGCATGTCTTCACACCAGCTGAGACAGCTCAAAGCATCTCTCAGTCCAGATTTCTACAACTCGCCCACTCATTTGATTTCTTTGAGCCTACACTTTCCTCTTTGGCTTTGCTGACTTTGATGATCTGTGTCATCTCATTGTTCTTTCATATGGTGCTTCTGATCAGTCTTGCACTGTAGGAGTTCTGATTTCCTCAAATTATATCAACAAAGTTTATATGAAAAAGCTAAAATCTCTGATCAGGGTGGAATGTTTTGTTGAATGACTTGCGTTGAAGCTACTGATCATAAATATGGCAGCTAAAATAACCCGTTGGTTGAATACTCAGTTCCCTAGTAAATTCAATTAGGCTCTCTTATTCCTGGTTGTTTGTCACAGTGGTCATTGTATCTTAATCACTTCATTAAATATACGTCAGCTGTCTGCACAGCATATATTAGTACCAAGTATGATGAAGGCAATCTCAATCCTAATAAATGTCAACTTAAGAAATGTAAATGTCATCCAGTATTTTTTTGAAAATGTCTCTATTTTACAGAGTTGCATTTTGTTTAATTTGGACAGAATTTCACAGCTAAAGCTGCACACTAAAATGAGCTTGCTCTCTTTGCAAAGTGAATATGAAAATATTTTCATTTTGATGTCATCACAGTACTGAATTAACTCAGTTTGGGGTTTTTTGGGGGTTTTTTTTTGCTCCACATGCATCTTGAAACCAAAAGGAGCAATCACTCATCTTCAGTGTTTGTGTCTTTGCTTACGCATCTAAGGTGCACTCATAGGACATGTGCATACAGAACTTGATTGATGTGTGAGATAATTTCCCATTTGGCAAACATTTACACATACACTCTGTCATTTGCGGCCTGTTTGGATTGGCTGTGGCACCATCCTGATTGGCTGGTTTCAATGAGGACTGCGTGAGATGGATTTGTTTGACTGGGCACTCTGAAATACGGGGAGCATGATTAAAAACTGCATTGCTTTCATTTTACCCTTGGTTGGCCTGAGTACTTTTGACTTTACTTCATTCATTTAGTAATTTTCCCATATTATGGCTGCAAAATAAAGGTGGAGCAAAGAGCAGTAAAGAAAATATAGCCATCCTGCCATATGTGAAACTGAATATCAACGGTAATTTCAAAACAACTCTCAGGGTACAGAGATCATTTACAGGCAGTGATTCTAAATGTTTCTTCATAAAAAGAAGACAAACACAAAAAATCTAAGAATAGAAACCACTAAAATCTTGTTTCTTTCTCATACCACAGGGTGAAAGCATTAAATGAGCCATCGTCCAAAAGCCTTAGGATCATTGTTCCATTTGGACATAAACAAAAACTATGCAAAGGTACATCCTCTGTTGTGAATAATCAGTCAAAAATTCTCCTCTGGAAGGCTCCTGGAATCTGATTTTAGAACCATGAAGTGCCCCAGTTATCTTTGGATTTCCCCTGCTTGTTTTATGAAGAACTCATCCAAATGTTGTCCTTCCCCTGCTGATAAAACAGCTCCCATCATCCCTCACTCACAGACATGAAGTGTAGAGAAAAGTCTTTTGGCTGGTGTGGATGACCTAAGATCATGTCTGCTTTTTGACTTTTTAATTCAGCAAAAATAAAGTTTGCTTAATATCCACACACTGCCAAGAAAAACTCTTTTGGACATCAAAGCAGTGGCTTTTTATATCAAGACCCAACCAAGATGTCAATTCTACATCTTACTGCTGAGAAGATTCCTATGTATGTTTGGGTACCTTTAAATTGTGTATCTGGTCATTAATGTTAATGTTGATGTGTATGGTAATATGACCTTAATACAATTCATATATATGAGAGCAGTGTTGATTAAAAACAATGAATATGAAGCAAATAATGTCTGAAATGGGATCATCAAATATCCAAGTGCAGGGTCAGCAGTTTTGAGAGAAATGGTAGATGGCTTTTTGCTGTGCCCTTAATTACTGTATTGAAAAATTGTGTAATATTCCAAAAAAGTTCAGTTTGTCACTTTAAGACATTGTGAGAACCCTGTTTCACCTATTGAGGTTTACACTTTCTCTGTTACTGAGTTTTTCTCAGTTTTTTATAAGACTTCCATTGCAGATTTGTCTGATGCCACAGGCCATGTTTTGTTACGTTGCCCTCATCTCTCAGGGTTTATGCTTCGTGGTTTTGACTAATTGTTATGCTTATTTTTAATTTGCTTATGGCCTTGTGTCATTTACTATTTGTGAATATAATCTGGATTTACAAATCCTCTGCATTGCAGCGAGATGACACTATGTCGCTATTAATTTAAAAAAGGAATACAAAATCTAAATTAGATTGTTTTGGGAAGTTTACTAGTGGTTTGGGCAAATGTGATTATTTGGTTTATTTACATACAGTTTATTTCCCTATACACTGCTTTCCAGACACAAATTCCATCATTTTGAGCACACTGAGAGAAGTATGACAGCACTCAATCTTCCTCTTCATTTGATTACTCTGTTAACTGTCCATTCTCAACATAAGCCAATTATATTCATGCTTCCACTCCCTTCTTTATTGTGTCATTTTTCCACTTTTCATACCATAAATTTAAAGGACGTCCAAGCGTGATTGTACATTATGTGGGTGTATTTTGAAAAATGCATTTACTGTGTGGTTGTGGCTAAAATTGAAAGCAAAAGAGAATCTCCTCAAATAGCTCTTACAGTTAGTGCCTGCCATGAAAGGGTCAGTTATCACAAAGAAAACCCCTAAAAAATATGTTTCTAAAGGTCTTTTGAAAGTATTTGTTATATACTTGTTGGCTTAAAAAAAGAAAAAGGAAAAAAATGGAGATTAATACTAAAATGCTCCCTCTGCTTTCCATTGCACTGACACTCCTTCTGCAAATGTGAATACTCCCCCTTCCCACACACACACACACAAACAACCCCTGCAAAATAATAATATATTACAGTCAGCTGCAGTTTCTACACCTTAAAAATGGAATAGCTTTCTTGCTGCGCTCTTGGTTTCCCCTTTCCTCATGTGGTTTATTATTCTTCTCCTCGGCTTGCATCTCTGCCAGCTTTACAACTCTCTCCCTCCTACACACTACTCACCCTCTGTTAGGAGTTACAGTCAAGAGTGTGGGCCATGCTCTCTGCTGAGTCCCCCGTCTGCCATCTGCTCAGGAAAGACGAGGCTGAATTACTGTAGCCAAACTCATCACCTCGAATGAATGATTTCCAACTACTCACAGTCATTCCAATGCCATCTTTAAAAAAAGTCAATGTTTGATGATAAGCATGGCTTGCCTTATTTCTCTTGGCAGTGTTCCTGATGACTGTGCCTTCTAATGCAAAGGTGTCTTCCTGCTGCTGAGTGTTGGAGCACTGGGGCTTTTCTTCCCTTTAGTGTTTTGCTAAAAATATTCATTTTTTTAAAACATAGAAGAAGGTACAATTTTAATAAACTTGCGAGGTTTAGCCTGTCTGTAATGTGCAATTTAGAACCAACGCTTGCTAACAATTCCACCACTAATACCCCGGGGGCTTATCTGATTCGTCTGTTTACTTTGTACTGTCTTGGGAGATCCTACAGGTATCACGTTGGCTCACTAGCTGATGGCTTGTGAGTTGCTTTTATAGATCCACTGGTTTCATTTCTGTGGACGTGCAGTATTAATAAAACCAGACCACCGTTGTGACTTTACATTAGAGTGAAATACCCTGCACTGAATCTCACTGTGTGGGATTCCACTATTATCCAGCCGCCCCTGTCACTGTCCTTTTCAGGCAGACTCTACTCATGAAGCAGGCAGTATTTCCTGTTGGCAGCTCCTCCAGAGCCTGTAGAAGTCAATGAACGTCCTGCCAACGCTTCTCCTTCCCTCGGAGTCTGCTTCTGCCAAAGGGCCTGTTTGGCTCATGTCCTGGCTCAAATAAACAACAAAGAGCGAGTCCAAAGATGCTTTTAAAGGCACCTGGTATTGTGCTCTTGTTTCAGTTTGTTGATGTGCCATCATTCTTACATCCCCCTACTAGAAAAAAGATTTAATTTGTTGCAGCTTAAGAGTAATGTTATTGAATTTAGAAACGTTTAAGTTTATCCTGCTCATGAAATTGAGTGTTTAACCAACAGCCTCTTTGTTTTTGTAGGTAACTGCGACAGATGCAGATGGTGGCTCCTTTGGCTCGATCACCTACTCTCTTGGCTCCGGCAGTAACAGCGCTGTTCCCTCTCAGTTTACTATTGGCAAGGAGACTGGCCAGATCTGCACTACTGCTGTACTAGACAGGGATCAAGGGCCGGACAGTTTTGACTTTACTGTTACTGCAGTTGACGGGGTAAGCCACCGCCTTTCAAAATCATGCTTAATATGAATCCATTGAGCCACAATGTAATCCTATGAACACAGCAGCCATGCCTATACTGACGAGAGAGTAAAGACAGAACCAGCTGAGTTTTAAAAAAGTGCTCTCAATTCGTCAGGCAAATAAAACAAAAGTTTGAATATCTCTCCATGGTAGGTGGACTTACTCAACTATCCTGTTCACCAACTGCCAAAAAATACTTAAAAAATAAAACTTTTAAAAGAAAAGAAATTACTTTAGGTATGTTAAAGCAATCAGATGGAGAAATACTTCAACTGTCAGGCAGTAATAGTTTAACAAGCTGGGCTGTGGCCTCCCTCATTTTTGCCACCTGGTCCAAATAAAAAGCCTGCACTGTATTCTCTTCAAATGAAAAGCCCATGAAACAGACTTGGGTTGCTGCGGGCCCACTCAACCTACATGGGTCATGACATATTGGTCTTTCCCAGGGGAAACTATCAATCTGTGTTAGTGCTCAAATCTGTTGGAACTATATTTTAAAGGCTACATCATACATTAAAACTTTAACTGGGTTTACTACTATTTTATTTATTTTTTACTTTCATCATAATGTAGTATATATACGGACACCAATAATGTGATCTAAGTCTTGCTTTTAGGTGTGTCTTCCTGCCCATGATTTACTGTACAGAAAGGTATAACAAAAAGAGCTTTGTTTCCTCTGCAGGGTGGACTGAGCTCAGTAGCCTACGTGAAGGTGGATCTGGTCGATATTAATGACAACAGACCCACTTTCTACCCACTCAGCTATGCTGTTAGTTTGAGCACACAGAGTGCTCCTGGGACATCTGTTGTCAAAGTGATGGCCTACGACCCAGACTCAGGCGAGAATGGGAGAATTACTTACAAAACAGTACCCGGAGGAGCATCACCATACTTTACTCTCAACAGAGACACAGGTTAGCTAAATCATATTACCTCTTCCTGCACATTATTTGTTGTTTTTCTTTAAATTTATTTATTTTAACTTTTTTGTAGGTGTCATCTCTCTGTCTCGGTCTGCCTACGGGAAGGCCAACTCTGTCATTACCATGATCATCACTGCTCAAGATGGTGGTGGTCTGTTTGCCTTAGACAATGCTAAGGTTAACATCAGTGTGGTGGCAGGGTTGGTGGCACCACCTATATTTGAACAGACTCAGTACTACTTCACTATATCAGAAGACGCCCTGCGGGGGACAGTTGTAGGCATTGTCCAGGCCAGTAGTAAGACAGGTGGGTGCAATGGAAATATACTGTACCTGTGGTTCAGTCAGTGGATGATTTTTTTTTTCTTATTTTAGTTACTTATTTTATCAATCAAAAATTTTGTTTAAAGACCATTTGTTCTGATTCCTGGGTTTTCTTTCTTTCCAGGAATCTCCAAAGGTATCTCTTACACCATCAGCTCTGGGGACCCTGCAAGCTACTTTACTGTAGATCCTGACACTGGAGCCATAAGAACCAGTCTGCCCCTGGATCATGAAACCCAGTCTGCTGTTGACTTGGAGGTGCAGGCCCACAGTGGCAACCCCCCAGCATTTGGCCAGACTCGTGTTCACATCACCATTGCAGACATTAATGATAACCAGCCTGTTTTTCTGCCCTCATCCTCTGAGTCCCTTCTTCTGCCAGAAAACACAGAAATGGGCACAGTGGTGTATCGAATCCAAGCTGAGGACAGAGACTCGGGAGTCAATGGACAGCTCAGTTTTGATCTTTCTTCTCCAAGTGGAATCCAGAGGATCTTCAGTATAGATCGCAGCACAGGAGAGATCCGATTGGTAGGGAGCCTCTGCTATGAAGTGAATCCTCGTTACGACCTCCTGGTCATTGCCAAGGATAATGGAGTACCCCAACTTAGCACCACCTTTATGCTTGTGGTTCATGTCCAAGCAGAGAATGAACAGGGACCTGTGTTCGATACCCTCACCTACCGTGTGGAACTAAAAGAAGGAACACAAATAAACACACGCTTTCTGCAAGTAAGAGCTTTAAACAGAGAGATCCCAGGCTCAGGTCACTTGACTCCTTTGATGTATCACCTTCGTCCTGATGGAGATGCTGCAGGGTTTGGGATTGCTGCAGAGAGTGGTTGGCTATTTGTGAAGAGTGCCCTTGATAGGGAACTAAAGGACATGTATATTCTGACAGTACTGGCCAGCGTAGGTCATGGACAGTTAAAGAAGACAGGCAGTGCTACAGTGCGGATATCAGTGACTGATGAGAATGACAACTCCCCTCGGCTCACACAGGAGAAGGTTTTTATGGCTGTGAGAGAAAACCTGCCCGCAGGAACAGGTTTTGGACACGTGTTAGCCACAGACAGAGATGCTGGCTCAAATGGGCGTCTCAACTACCGGTTCCTGCATTCTGACCGCTACTTCCAGATAAACACCCATACAGGTTAGATAAACATCTTAAGGTCTGATTTTAGTGATTAGTGTTTAAACGACACAAAGGCTTACTTAGGTTTACTTCAGTTGACACAAGACTTTGTCTATTTATTCAAATAAATGTGCACAAAGATGTTTCAGATGTTTTAAGCAGACAGTGAAAAAAGAAAATAGAAAATCAGGAAAAGAAAACTTCTACTAGTTCTGATCTGAAAGATATAGACCCAGCATTGATGGGGTTTTTTTTCTGTTTCATTTTTTTTTTTATTCTTTTCTTAAAAAACTGATCAGTCAGTGACTGAGTCATCTCTTAAAGATAAGAGAAGAAAGCTGCTGCCACACTCTCTGTCATAAATAAGGCACATAACAGTGACAACAGCACTAAGCTTCTTGCTCATCTTTAATTGGCCTGCTGAGCCTGTTAGTCTGTGGGAAGAGACTCCTGCTCTGATTTGTGATCAGCTTCTGACTGAGCTGTAAGTGTGTACAGTATCTGCCAATCTTTAAAATTCCCTTATTTATGAGTGTGAGTGTGTGTACATAAGTGCAAAAATCCACACACTGTGTGTGTCTATTGCTTCTGTGCATCATTGATAAAATTCTGGTGGCTGCTAAGTCTCTCATCATTATTCCAGTGGACTAGTGTTCCTGCTTGAACTCCCTCTCATCCATCCACCCTCTTCGCTCTGCAGGTGAAATCAGTACAAGGATGACTCTTGACAGAGAGCAGCAGTCAAGTTATCAGCTGGTGGTGGTGGTACAAGATGGAGGTTCGCCTCCTCGTTCTGCAACAGGCACCGTCTTCATTACCGTCCTTGATGACAACGACAATGACCCTGCTTTTATCCACAGTCAGTCAGGCAAAGACATCATAATACAGGTGATGCCATAAGAATAGAAGATGGGCAAAAGCTGTACATTTTCACTTCTATAATGATTATGGGTGGGAATCTTTATGCAGTTTTATGTGATTTTAAAAAGATTATTCATGTATCTCGATTATCTGTGATTTATTAGGTTTGTTAATAAAATCCTGGAGGCCACTGAAAAGCATATGTTGTAACTGTTGAAACAGTATGTTAAAACTGAAATATAGAGACAGAAATCAAAAGTTACAAACCTTAATGACCATGACTTTTTTACATAAATAAACAATGATTTATACATTTTCACATCTAATAAAGAGTGCACAATAACATTCAAAAACATTATTCATCATAGTTTGCTAATCAACAATTAGCATAAATGCTAACTTAATATTAAAATCGCCATAGAAAAGTAACACAATTAGCAATGTGTTTATCTACACATATACACACAAATTAAATGTTTCAAAGTCAGTTCTAAAGACAGTCATGGTATGATTTCAACCTATTACTTACTGACATTTATTCTTCAGGGTTCAGCAAAGAAAGGATGGAAAAGATTTGAAAACACTCTGCAGCATGTTTCAGCTTACAGCTGTGGTAACTCTACTAGAACAAATAGCACCGCAACTGCTCTGCTGACCGTCAACGTGGCAGCACAGATTAACATTAACAAAATTAATATCTGACATTTAAAAATCAATTCAGAATTATCCATATCCATGATGCAATGCAGTAAAAAATAGATTGTAACCCACATCCCTAATATTTATATGTGTTATGTTGTTGTTTTTTTAAACAATAGGTGACAGAAGGTCAGGCTGCTGGGGCTGTGCTGGGCACACTACAAGCCAAAGATCCCGATGAAGGGGAGAATGGCACCTTATTCTACTCTTTGTCAGGTAAATATAAAATAAGTTAGGTAACAATCAATGAAAATTGATTATTAAATAATTGGTTATTTGTTTCTGCATGTAAATATGGTACAACAAAGCACACCATTGTCACAATGATTTGTCACATTTACTGTCCATTCATTTGTCCGTGTTGGGGTTGTGTACTTACATGTGTCATCTCAAGTTAAATTTTGAACTTTGTGTCTCCCCAAGGCCCCAGGGCTGAGCGTTTCTCTTTAAATGCAATCACCGGTGAGCTGCATTCATCATCCCCTCTTATTCAGTCAGAACGAGCTGAATACTCTCTGACAGTGACAGCCACTGACAGAGGACTGCCCCCTCGCAGTGCCTCCTGCTCCCTCACCATTCAGGTCAGACTTTTACTGGAGCGCAGCCAGCGCAAACACTCTCACTACACACCTATTTAATATCAAAGAATAGACTTAGGGCTGAGAGAATCCATGTCTTAGGGCCCCTCAGACTAGCTGCCGACATATCAGACTCACTTCTGACAAGGTCGCCTCCCACCCTCCTCCCTTTTCTCCTCTTGTGAATTTTCAAAAGGGAAATTTCTATCTGAAATGGAAAAAGTGGTCTAAATTAAATAGTCCCAGCTGGCTTATGATGAGGACCAGCTGTAGAACGCACTGATCAAGGTCATACTCAATGACTTCAACACTTTTTTTATACAGTAGCCCTTTTTACAAAGAGTAGCAGGGCTTTGCTTACACTCAACATAAAACACAGCTTTGACGACAATTAAAGTTAATATTTAAAATAAAACAGAAATGGACACAATGGAAGAGACCTGGAAGGAACTGCAATTTATAGGTTCCTGGAAAAAAGGACTGGCATATGAACAGCTCCTTCAAACATCAGCTCCATTTGTCTTCCTTTCCAATGTCATGAAAAAATGAAAATCATAATTATTATTTAATTAGATTAAACAGTACACTGTTGTTCTTGCCTGCCGACATATTTCCATAGTTTCCTTTTAATCATATTTTAGACTGTTTCTTAAGATTGCGTCACTAAAAAATTGCTCTTTATCAATTTATTTTAGGAGCACTTATTTTCCATAGAATGTGGAAACATTATACAGCTTGTCAACAACCATGACAAATATTATTTATAATTTATTGATATTTTGGCTACTTAATGTGGGAACTGTTCTGTAGAAGTCAGTATAGATAATGCAGATCAACCCATGAATTCAAAAAGCTGTAGTTTGTTTTAAAAATTGCTCATGCTCCATCCAGCTCCTACTGCTGCTCCTGACATTGTGGTTCTTTATTACAATGCAGTAGTCTTTGAAGAAATTCTAAATAGTCCATTAAAAGATTTCCAAGGCTAGAACTTTATGTTCCAGTGATGAACTCAAATGTTTTTAACAGTTTCTCCTTTAAACTGTTTAAACTTTTATCATGTATACATTTTCCTGGCAGAGATGAGTATTAAGATTAGGGGAGATTACTACGAGTAGCCTTGTTAAGTTTATCCAATCCTCTTGTGACTGATTTTATTTCCTGATAGCGAACACATGCAGCACAACTAAAAGGGTAAGATGTCAGTTCTGCTGCTTCGCCTATTTATTTTTACTCAAAATTAGAAATAGAAAACTTTGCTTCCAAACATTAAAATAAGGCATCTAAAGATCAACTGCTACTCTGCTCTGCCTATTGATACACTTATTGTGGTTTTCTTTATTTCAGGTTATCAGCATTAACCGAGTTACCACTAAGACCAATTCACACTCCATGGTTTTTAACTCTGTGGAGGAGACAACTCCTGGCTCTGTTATTGGTTCTGTGCGCCTCCATGACAGTGGAACCTTAGAAGAAGGAAAGGTGACTTACACGGTAGTTGGGGGTTCAGATAAGGATGGAACCTTCGTTGTGGACCGTCTAACTGGGGACGTGTACTTGGCCCGTCCTCTTGACTACGAGCAAGATGCACAGTACAACCTCAAAATTGAGGTGGATGACTTTTCTCAGGTCCCACCTAGCAGCACACTTGTCAACTTGGACATTGGCATAGAAGATAGCAATGACCACACCCCTGAGTTTTCTGAGGACCCTATAACTATTGTCATATCTGAAAACATGGAGGCCGGCTCTTCTGTCTATACTTTCCAGGCCACAGATAAGGATGGCAGTGGGCCCAACAGCGAGCTGATGTACTCCATTCTCCACCAGTGGCCAAACACCCCTGGCCTATTAACTCTTGACCCCATCTCTGGTGTTCTCTCTTTGGGTTGCAAGTTGGACCATGAAGTCACATCTTCGCTGATTCTTGTTGTAAAAGCAACAGATTCAGCCCTCAACACAAGTCAGAGGCGCTGGGGTTCTGTCACAGCGAGGATGTATATCACCGATGAGAACGACAATCCACCACTGTTCATTTCACCAACAGCTGTCAGTGTCATGGAGGACCAGCTGGTGGGCTTTGTGGTGCTTTTTGTCATGGCTAGAGATGCAGACCAAGGGGAAAATGGTCAAGTGACGTACAGAATCCAGTCTGGCAACACTGGAGGGACATTCAGCCTCAACCCTAACACTGGTAAGTCAGACCCTGTAGCATTGTAGAAATTTTGTTTCCAACCACAAAATGAAATCTCAGGACAGCTGTTGTGATTTTCGCAAAGGTAACTTACACACTCAAAACTAGTTTGTATGCCCTCGTTCCAAGTGGTTAGTGTTTTCTATGCATAGCATCTAAACCTTTTTCATTATACATAACTTCCTCATTCACCAATGAGGATCAGAGAGTCTAGATTTTCTGGAATCATTAAGTTTCTGTCTTCGGTGTACAAACCAATACAATGTGAAGTAAAATATTATTACTTATAATTACAATCAGCTAAGTTCTTGTATTTACAACATAATTTGCATTTCGTGTTTTATGAAGAAGGAAATTAATTTAGATAAAAAACTAAATTAAACACACATTCCATAAAATAGCAGCATGTTCCCACTGCCAAACAACTTTAGGTTTGTACAGAAACTTCTGTGCCATTAAAGAGAATATTTTCAGCACCTTTTGAGAAGTTTAATACCAAATCAGTCTTGCCTCATATAAACCTATTGATTTCAATAAAAGCATCTTAAGAAATTCTGCACCTTTTGAACTGTTTGGGGTTTTTTTTGTTTAGTTTTCATTTTGCATTGCATTTATACTTCTCATTGCACATCAACAATACTCTCACCAAAGCCAAATTGATTTTTCTATGGACAAACTCTTAATACCTTGTTTTTAACTAAGTGCAACACACTCTTGCTTTACTTTTCATAACTTATTTCTCTCAGTTGGAGACTGAACAGACTGACCTGCCAAATATTAAACACACTCACATGAGAATGTGCAAGCACACGTGCACGCACAACAACCCATCATCTGTTATTGTGGATCTATTCCCATGAAAGACCAAAGAAACTCCTTCTCGGGCTTCTGGGAACCATTAGAGGAGGGATCAGTTACGCATGTTTGTGTGTATGCACGTGTGTGTATTTGTAGGCGTGCACTTGCACATGTGTTTGCGCGCTTCCATTACACTGCCACTTAGTCAACACTGACCTTGAGCTATTTGCTCCTGGGGGCTTTATTGTGGTGTTTGAGACACGTGTCGATCCTTGCTCCACCTCCTCCTTTAAGTCTCAACCGGGATGCCCTCTCGAGCACCTTGGGGGGATGGAACCGTTCAGGATCTGTCATGCATGTCACTTCTTTAACCAAGTGTGGACTCATCTTGAAGTGTTTTCATGCACACTGGTTATTTGTAAAAATAATGGCAGAGTTAATCCTCCTAGCACCTGCTTTGCTCCTGTTTTGGGGTCATTGACTAGAACTGACACCAAGTCAGCACACTGTTTCCATTAGTTTAGTATCACTGTTAACTACAACAAAGAGAGCCATTTAGCCATTATTAGAAATCTGTATAGTCACAAAGCAAAAGTAATTTTCATCTCTCATTGTTAGGAGGTAATTAATTTCACTTTCAGGCTGAAGGGAGAAGGCACTGTTGATGAGGTGAATATCACCTCTGCTAAAGACAACACCATGCAAGGATTAACACATCAAATGGTTTTAAATAGATTCAGAACAAGGGATACATGTTGTTAGAGCAACGCTTGCCAGGTGTCACAACCCCACATAGACATGGGATGTTGGAATTAAAAATTTTATTTTATTTATTTTTTCCTAATAACTGTTGTTTTTTTTGTCCATATGCTATCAGTGACTGAGGATACAGCAGGATTAAAGAAGAATCAAATTTAGGAGGAAAAAATACCATCCTTTAACTTTTACCAGACTAAAGCTTAGGGGCAAGTTATCTCATTCCTAGCAAAACACAAAGTGAAAAAAAAAGTATACTTAAAGAAGTTAAAAGCAAAAACAATCCTGGCTCTCGTTGTCTTTAACAGTTGCATCTCATTTTAAGGCATGAAATTGAAATTGAATCAATGCAAGCTTTAACCTCTCAGGGTGGTATAATGAAAAGGCTAGGGTGCCCCTAATTTCTACAGAGCACGGCATGCCTGGCTGTTGCGTGTCTAGAGTATGTGTTTACTGCTTCGTTCTTGATGGCTGTGGTGTTTTCAGTGGAAAATCTCGTAAACTGTGGCCAGGCCATTTGGGCTTTTACAGCAGTGGTGGTGGTAGCAGTCAGGTAGGCAAAGCTGTATGTGTGAAGCACATTAGCTTTGATTTGGCTCTCACACGGCAACTTTTCACACTTACATTTTAAATAACCTGAAGACACACCATGCTGGAAAGTGATTAGATTTACTCCCTTTGATAATGTGCACTAGTTTTTTTAAGTAACTGACTGTAAAACTGTAAAATACTTAACAAATAAAGGGAATATTTTGTAACATTTGATGCTTGATTCATTTTTGTACAGGCTCTCTGTCTATTTTCAAACCTATGGACCGTGAGGAGCAGGACATCTTTAACCTCACAATAGTCGCTGAGGATCATGGGATACCCAAACGCTCGTCCACCCAGCTGCTGTGTGTCCATGTGATAGATGTTAATGATGAGATTCCCTGGTTTGAGGAAAGCCTGTATGAAGCCCAAATCTCTGAGAATGAACCTGCAGGAACCACAGTTCTAACAGTTTCTGCATCTGACCTGGACCAAGGTGAAGTGTACAACTGGCAGCAACTCAATTTTTTTGACAGTTTTAGAAAATGTCATCATCTAACATTAAAACAAGTATTCAGAATTGGTCATTTGCAAGGACAATGTTAAAATAAAAAAATGTGAAATTTGGTATAAACATATACATTTTAGACATTTAAGTTACATATTCCATAATTTAATTTATATGTTTTAATATAAATGTGGTCCTAATGACATGTTGAAATAAAACCATTAATCTGATTATAGAGTATGTGGACTCAGATAACTATTGTTTTCTGAAATTCAATTCAATTTCAGTACTCACAGAGAAAAACAAAAGAATCCTGTGGTTCTTTTAAAAACAGAATTATGTGCTGTGACATTATAGGCATTAACAGTTGTTTTTAATTAAAGGCTTCACAGGAGGGTGCAGAGAGGGAGTGAGAACAGAGAGAAAATGCATTACTCTAGACTTAGAAGCACATAAAACAGAAGAATTATAAACTTTCTACTCAAAAGCAATTACTGAAGTAAACAGGTGAGGTTGCCAAACTACTTTGTTTTAGCACGCAATCTGGCAACCAGACACCTGAGGAAGAGTCATCCTTGCCAACTGCTTAGACAGCAAATTTCATGAAAATAAATAAGAATACCATCTAATAAAACAAGAGCTACCTTTTGTCTTTGTTGGTTAGACATGAAGGATCTTTTGGTTTGTCCAACTGTTATTTTTATGTAAAGCAGTATTTATTGTGTTTTTTTCTGTAGGAAGCAATGCATATGTCACATATGGTGGTATTGCACAGGAAGCCTTTAGCATCAACCCAGCCACAGGTGTCATAACCATTACTAAGCCACTGGATAGGGAATCTCAGGATTTTTATGCTGTGACAGGTACTTTTCTCTTCCCTAAAGTACTACAGATAAAACACATTTTCTTATAATACATACATACATCATATACATCTTATATAAAGAGTTTTTATTATTTAAACTACATTACTGTGGTAATGTGTTTTTTGTCTTGCAGTGTATGCAAAAGATGGAGGCCTTCCACCCAACTATGCTAAAGCAACCGTGAGGATCAAGATACTTGATGTTAATGACAATGCCCCTGTCTTTGGACGACTCTACTACAGCATTGATGTGCCTGAAAACCTGGAGGCATTGCCTCTGTTCACCCTGAAAGCCACTGACCTAGATGCAGGAAAAGGAGGGAAGATAAACTACAGAATTGCAGGTGTGAATTATTTTAATGCTGTTTTCTAACTGTTCAGTTGAATAGCAGGACATTTTTATAAAATTTAAAGTGTCAAATTTTGATTTTCCGCAATTCTCTACTCTTCCTGCAGCTGGTGATCCATCTGGAGACTTTCACCTTGACAGACAGTCAGGTGTGCTGTATACTTCAAGGCCTCTGGATCGGGAAAAAAGACCTGGATATACCCTAACAGTCATAGCCCAAGACCAGGGCCACCCTTCCCTCAGTGGCACTGCCACTGTAGAGGTGACAGTTCTGGACATCAATGACCACAGCCCACAGTTTCAGAGTGGTAGCTATACTGCTGACATTTCAGAAGATGTTCCCATTGGCTCACTGGTTCTAGAGGTGAAAGCCGTTGATTTGGACTATGGACTCAATAGCCAGGTTCTCTACTTCCTGAGCCAGGGCTCTCACAGCATGTTTATCATAGACCAGAACACTGGCCGCATCATCACAGCAGCCCCTTTGGACAGAGAAAAAACTGCCTCTTATTCCTTTGAAGTGTGCGCCACTGATTCCTCCCCCACAAACCCACAAAATTCGACTTCTCAAGTTACTGTCTACATTCAAGATGTAAATGACAATGCCCCGTTCTTCATTCAGGACCCACTTATTCTGAATATTTCCACCAGTAGCGTGTCCAGCCGCAGAGTACTGGCCACCATGAGGGCAGAGGACAAGGATTTTGGGGCTAATGGCTCAGTTTTCTATCGTTTTGCCAACCCCGTAAGGGGCTTTACCATTAACTCACTTACTGGAGACATCCAAGCCACAGAGAAGTTGCAGACTTTGACCCAAAGCCAGAGAACTTTGATAGTTCAGGCCATGGACCAAGGAAATCCAGCTCAGTCTTCCTTGGGGGTGGTTATCATTTATATAAGGGAACAAATTTACAGGGGTATTCGCTTCTCCCGAGCAGCTAGAGATGTTAGTCTGCAAGAAAATGCTGCCGAAGGTTTGAACATATTACTTAATTTCATCTTTATGTTTGCATAAATGCAGGCAATAAATTGATTCAATATGTTTCAGCAATGCATATTTTTATCCTTCAGGCACAGTGGTAACACAGACTCAAGCCCAGTATCCTGATGGCTCTAAAACCGGTATCAGTTACAGCATTTTTAGTGGAAATAGAATGCAGTCTTTTGGAGTAAACTCCATTACTGGTAAGTGCACCTATCACTGCACTCACCACATTACAATATCTTCCAACCCAATTAGTGATTTATTTCTGTTTTGCTAAATTAGGTGAAATATGGGTCCAGAAATCTGAAGGACTCGATTTTGAAGAGACCCCTAAACTCCGCCTGGTGGTGAAAGCTGAGACAGCGTCCTCCATCTCCTACATGGCTGTCAACTTAATTCTACAGGACGTAAATGACAACTTGCCACGCTTCCAACTCCAAAACTATGTAGCATACATTAGGGAGGCACAAGGCTATGATTTTCCCATTATCCAGGTACAGTAGCCAGTCTTCTACTTGTTTATTATGGCTGGCTGTTGTTAAAGTGTGAATTTATAAAATTGCTATGGAAAAATAGTCAAGGAAATCTGGATTGTTTCAGCACTGTATAAAAAGGATTCCAGTCAAATGCACCAACTGAATTTAGTTTATATTCAGGAGTGCTATCAAGTGTAGTTGAGAAATAGTAACTTATTCTTATGATCTCTTGACTTCCAAGTTCAATATTAGATTCTGCTTCAGGTTCCACTGAAAAGAAGCTGTTGCAAATATTTCTGTGTACTTGTTTCCAAAATGTGGTGGTCATTTTTTCAGGTTGCTGCTGATGACTTGGACCAGGGTCAAAATGGTCAAGTGACCTACTCGATCAGGTCATCAATCATGAGTGGCTTGTTTAAGATCGACTCCTTGACAGGCAGCATCACCACTGCTGCCATCATGGACAGAGAGATCTGGACACAAACAAAGTGAGACTTGCCCTTTTTTCTTTTTCCACATGTAATCACTTACCTTTGCTCATACATTCTCTTCCTCCCAAATCCATGTATTAATTGTTACAGTAATCTTTTGTTTCAGTGATTTCCTCTATCAAAGGCTTTTTGTATATTGTTTTGGTCAAGATGAGATGATCAATTTCAAGATACTTTCAATTGGATTACATTTCTTAGAACATGTCAGACTTAATGACACTTTAGATTGACAAGAACTGATCAGAAAATTATTGTGTAATTGTAGAAAAAGAGAAAAGCTTAGAAAAAAAATAGAGGGTAAAACAGAAGGCACTATATATCATTTTTAAAGTGTATATTTCAATTCTGATTCTGTGATAAAAAGTCTTTTTTATTGCTTCAGAAATTAAACATGTTGCAGGGTTAAAAAGAAAAAGTTCAGATACTGATATTCATTTTTTGGCCATAGGCTTGTTGTTGTGGCAACAGACCGGGGAACCCCACGACTGGCTGGCTCGGCCACGCTCACTGTGATCATCATTGACCTCAATGACAACAGTCCCATGATTCCTCTGCCTCGAGAAATCCGGGTGCCTGAGGGTAAGCTTTACAGTGGAAGTTAGTTGAGTGATCTTATCATAAAGCCTCACATCATACTCCCTGGCAGCTCATTCAGTGGGGCTCAGTGAGAAAAGTCTGACCCTTTTATGAAACAAGTTATTGCCAAAGTTTCTGTATTCATTTCCTGTCTGTTAGATTGAGGCTTTCCAGAATATTATATTTCTTCATGAAGAAAAAAAAAATTCATAATTTAGACTCTGTGCTTTTTTATGCAATCTAAATGCCCCCTCTCAGTTTTCCATATCTATTTTTATCTTCACACATAGATACTCTCATTGGCTCAGTTATCACCCGGGTAACAGGAAATGATGTGGATTCAGGACCACCCCTTTCCTATTCTCTACACCTGGATGCAAACAACCAAGACATGTTTGGTATTCATCATTATGGAGGAGAAGTGTCTTTGACTGGTTCTTTGGATTATGAGGAAAGGACATGGTACACTCTGACAGTCCGCTCATCTGACTCTAAGCATCAAAGCGAGGCTAACCTCACTATCCTTGTGGATGATGTGAATGATAATGCCCCCACTTTTACTCATGATTTATATCAGGTACAGTTATCCTTATACATTGTCATAACACCTGCATACCTCATCATGTTGAATATCAGAATGTTTGTTACATTAGTGAAACTTTAGGAATGTATATTGTCATACTGATGTTGTGTTTCTGAACAGGTGACTGTATCGGAGCACCTCCCAGCAGGCAGTTCAGTGGTCACAGTAACAGCTACTGACCATGACTCTGGGGAGAACGGAAGGATTACCTACAAAGTAAAGTCATCAACAAAGGGTGTTTTCTTTATTGACCCAAGCAATGGTAAGTGTGCACATTTGGGTGGCTTATAGGTTTTTGGTGTTATTTGCAAAAAGCAGTCTAAATAATGTTTTTGTGCTTCCCTTTCAATAAAAATTAGAAATACAAATTGCATTTGATGCTATTCTGCTCAGAGATTTTACTTGATTAATTTATTGTTGATTAACGGCTCACTACCTTGTGTATTGAACAACTTTAAAAATGCAATTTCCTAAAGATAATAAAAATAATTTATTTTCACAGGAACTCTTTTCATCAAACAAAAAACTGAAATGACGTTTGAGCATTCCTCCATTCTTGTGGTGATTGAGGCACGGGACCAGGGTACTCCATCTCTGTCATCCATTGCCACTGTGCAGGTCCATGTATCTGACATCAATGACAATGCTCCCATCTTCCATCAGTCAGAATACAGAGCCACTGTGTCGGAAGATGGGCTTCCTGGATCAACTGTTCTGACTTTAGAAGCTGTGGATGGAGACCTGTTCCGGGAAAATTGTGGTTTTGATTTTGCCATTGCTAGTGGCAACTCTGGTAATGCCTTCCAGATTGAGAGCAGTGTGCGCTTCTTGGAGGGCCGGGGCTTCCAGACAATTGGCAGCCTTATCCTGGCGGAAAAGCTGGACTTTGAAGCAGTACCAAGTTATAACCTGACTGTTGTGGTAACAGACCGTGGGATCCCTCAGCATAGTTCTAGCGTACCTATCCTTGTCAGTGTTACAGATGCCAATGACAACCCTCCAGCATTCAGCCGAACAGATTACAGTATTGTTCTGAGTGAAAGTACCACAGCAGGAACTGAGATCTTGCATTTATCTGCCACAGATCCAGATTCTGCCCCCAATGGGGAGGTGCAGTACTCCATAAGCTCTGGAGATGAGACACACTTTTTCCAGGTAGACCATTGGACTGGAGTCTTGAGGCTGCAGAGACCTCTAGATAACAAAGCAAAGCAGTCCCATATGATTGTTATTCAGGCCACTGATGGCCAAGGCCATTATGCTTTAGCTCCAGTCACTATTGAAGTGAAGGACATAAATGATAACAGGCCCTTCTTCCCTCTGAAGCTAGTGACTGCAAGCATTAGGGAGAACCAGCCCCAGAATGCCTTAGTTACTATGCTGCACGCTATTGACCATGACAAAGGTGTTTTTGGACAATTGAAGTATTACATGTTAGATAGCTCTAAAGCAGAAAGAGAGGGTTTTCTCATTAATCAAACATCAGGCGAAGTACGAACTCGCTCCACCTTTGACTTTGAGAAGATAAACTTGTTTCGTTTTGTGGCTGTTGCCATGGATGCTGGCAATTATTCAGCTACTGTAACAGTGCAGGTTTATGTCATAGGGGAGGATGAATATGATCCTGTTTTTATCTCCCCTGAGTTCTCATTTGAAGTGCCTGAAGGAGCGAAGAAAGGTCAGATCATTGGCAAAGTACAAGCCAGAGATGAAGATGGAGGTGTGGATGGCGTTGTCCTCTACTCATTATCAGATCATTCGCCTTACTTCGAGGTCAATAAATCAAATGGAGCAATTTCTTTAAAGGTGGACAGCAACAGTAGACATGTGAGTCGCTCTAAAAGAGAGGTGCGCCTAATTACTCTGGATGTGACTGCTCATAGCCCTCTGGAAACATCTCGCACTACAGTGATCAAAGTTACAATAGATGTAAGCCATACATCTTTTGGTCTTACCACAGACATGAATATGTTGCTTATAAGTGTCATTGCAGTTTCACTTGGCACCATAATCATTCTCACTGTAATTGCTGTGGTGCTATTTTTTGTTAAGTTAAGAAATCATAAACGTGAGCAAAATACCCGTAAACGAAAAACAATGCCAGGTACCCTACTTCACAAGCTCGAGGAAACAAAATTTGCAACAAATGAAATTATTTACCATCAGGCTCTTCCTGGATATGCCTCTGATCAAAGTGGAAGCACTGGGGGTCCATACACTCGTGGTGGATCCTTGGATCCCTCCCACTCTAGTGGTCGTGGCTCTGCAGAGGCAGAGGCTGCGGAGGATGATGAAATCAGAATGATTAATGAATATCCCAGAGTGTCAAGTATTTCTTCTTCCATCCAAGAGCGCATCTCTGCCCGAGGTCCGGACTCTGGGATCCAACAAGATGCAGATCAGCTCTCAGATGTGTCTGGTGAGCCTTCCTTAGACTGGTTCAAAGGGAAGAAACTGGGCAGCGTAAATGGGACTTTAATAACTGGCCAGGTGCCAGTGTACAGGGATGAACGGGGTGTGTATGTTAGTGTGGGACGGGGACTTAACATCTCCCAGCCTAAAGACTATACTTTCCCCGAGGATGGAAAGCCTCCTGTGGACGGCTCTCTTACAGCCATTGTGGCCAGTGATGAGGAGCTAAGGGGCAGCTATAACTGGGATTACCTCCTGAACTGGTGTCCCCAGTTTCAACCCTTAGCTAATGTTTTTACTGAAATAGCACGTTTAAAAGATGAAACTGCTCCTCCTCATCCTCGAAGGTCATTTCATCACAAAGCAAAAGCAGAGTCAAGAATTGATCCACCGCCTCTAATAACCTCTGTGGCCCACCCTGGGGCCAAAACTGTACCTCCAAAGCCTGCCATATCCAGAACCTTCCCCCACCTAGCCTCTTTCCGAAGATCTCCCATCAGCACTGAGGGATCCATCTCTTCAGTTGCGATGTCTCCAAGTTTCTCCCCTTCTCTTTCACCACTGGCAGCACGTTCACCTGCAATCACACCCTTCAGTGTCTCACAGGGCCCCTCCGCCTCCTTGATTAGCACGACTGAACACAGTTTTGAACACAGTGAAGAGGCAGATTTGGGGATTTAAACTCTAACGGGTGGAGAAAAACTGAGTCACTGCTGTCCCAAATGTCTACTGTATGACTGCAACTTGAAAGCAAGAATGCTGACTTTTTGTCTCTTCTGTTCACCATGAAACCTTGTGCCCAGTGTTAGTCTATGACCAAATAGCTAAAACTGTGGTGCTTCAAAAAAAAAAAAAAAAACTACATAAATTACAGGCCAAAAAGGACTATGCCTTTCTGTGTGTTTGTACAAGTGTGACAGCAACTTCTTCTGTTGTTTTTTAGTGTAAATTTGCACATTCAAAAAGAGATTCATTCATTTTGTAAATATTTTGTACAAAGTCATTGTTTATATTTTTATACTTCCTTGTGGTATTTGACAGAAAAAACATTTCATTCATGTGTCAATAGGTTACGAAAACCTCAGAATATATTTCTATATTTGTATATTTGCAGCTTGTGTTTGTACTGTATTTTTGTGGTATTTAATGTCATCTCAAACTTGTGACTTAACTGAAGCTCTTCATGGAAGTATGAGTTTGGATTTTTGTATGAAGTAATTGTAAATCTTTAAAGGGGAAGAGATATCTTTGCTATTACAAATGAAACATCAGTCAGAATAGAGAACTGTGTGACTATATTTTCTTGAAATCCAGTGTTTGATCTCACATCAAAATTAATAATGAATGTGAAATGCTGAAAAGGTCTTGAAGTCTTTATCACGCATCCCTTCGAACTTTGCAAAGGAAAATAGACTTTGATCCTATCCACAAGGTTCATTGGCTTTAAATTCCCACAACAAGCCTTAGTATTTTTCATGTTGCATTGTGAAGAACATTGATCATTGTGGAAGATGTAAAGTTGTTCGCTCTGTCAACACCCTAATCAGACAATGTAAGCAGGTCTTTGTTTTATCATCTGATGTTGCTTAGTCACATAAAAAACTATCATAAGCTGTAAAAGTTCTAAAGGGGTATAGAAATTTGGAGCAGGTTTCTCTGACTTATGTCTTTGTAATTTTATGTGTGTGTGTGTGTGGGGGGGGGGGGGGTGCAAGTGTGTGTGTGTGCTTTTGCTAAGAAACTTTAAGCAAGTTAATATTGGAGCACATTTTTTTCATTCAGAATGTGGGTGGACAAACAATTGTTATAACTGGTATAAAGTAAATATTTTTAACTGTTCAAACGCCACTTGTAAATGTTTCAGATACTGTACTACTTTTCCACAGATGCCTACATAATTAAATGTAAATGATCAGAAATATGTTTTGGGCAACCTCTATAGACTAAATAATATGTCAGTTTATGTTATTAACAGGTTAGTGCTCTTATTACCCAGTTTTAGACAATTTTACATACATTTTAGTTTTCTGTAGGGATAATATCCTGAAAAAGACAAATTACACATAAACACTGCCTAATTAATTGAATGAAGGCATTGTGCCTTTGTATGTTTTTTATTTAACAGTTGATGAAAAGTAACCAGCTAGTCTACTTGCCTTCTTATGTTTGTCAGTACTGAAGAGAAATAATAAAATAAATTGCCACAGATGGTTACACCGATCAATGTAGGCTGGTCCAAAAAATGTTTTGAGCAAAAAGTGCCTGATTAAATTTCTTCTCATCTTGTTTTTGCCTCTGTTACATATTTTTAATTCATCATTTTGCAGAATGTATATTTCATACAGCCATATAGCCGTTAGAATGCGCAGTTGGACATTACGTGTATTCGCAGCTGCAGTATTTGAGACTATTTAAATTTTCTTATTTGTAGAAGCTGTAGCAGGTGTCCAATCCTTTGAGTCACGCTCTTGTGAACACTGCTGTTTTGTTGATTTAGATCTCTTACAAGAAATGGTGCCAATATTTAAAAGGGAATGAAAAAGAAATATGAGTCCTAAACAGCTCTAAGCAGTTGATGTATTTTCCCATTTTTTTTAATTCCCAAGGTTAAGTGAACAAATTCAAGAGGTTGTATTTTGTGTTTATCATCATAAATGTTTAATATTGGCTTTTAAATTATTCTAAATTTAACCCATTTAAAAAAGACCTATTACTTCACTGTGTATACACATAGAGGACACCTCAGCTTTGAATAGGTAAAATTTTCACGCTTAAGGTCTTTAAAATTCCATGTTTTAAAATAAATGTATGCAAAGGTTGTTAGTAAAATATGCTCTTGTGTCCATACTTTTTTATTGGAATCTGTTTTATAACTCTTAGATTGTAGGGGCTTGAGAATATTCCTGCTGTCAATTTAAAACAGAGATGAAACTAATCAGTGTTGTTTTCTTGTGCCAAAGACTGCCTCTTCCCGGTTATTGGGCTCAGACATAAACTTGGTGTAGTAATTACATAAGCACATTGAGGTAAACTAGGCTGTCTGTTTTTCCTTTCTCTTTTTTTCTCAGGTTGATGATACACTCAAACATTAGTGTCATAGCAGACTCGAGTTATGAGATGAATTCTGTGACCCAAACCTTGGATCAGGGGCCAATATATACACAACAGAACTCAGATGATATGAGTGAGAGGGCAAAAGCCAAGTCATTACTCAAACTTAAATTAAAGACTATGTGTAAACCAAGTGAAATCTATCATTTTCCAGTCAACACAACTGGGATATACAGAAAGCTGCTTGGTTAGTGTGCAATCTTCAGGTTGGCCTTTTCCCCTCACTGCCGTACTGCCTCGATCTCTACGTCTTCAAGACTTTTCTCTGCTGTAGTACATGCTGTTTTAAAGTCATATTCCTTGGTGTTTTTGCATTGGGTGAAAACACCAATGCATTTGTCTATGCAGTCTAATTAAAATGTTTAGTTTAATCAAACTGCAAAGACAAATGACCTTCAATAGTTTAGACAGAAAAATAATTTTTATTGATTTTTTTTCTTTCTTTCTTTTAATCTCATCAAGTAGATAATTTTTATTTTGGTATGAGAAACACTAAAAGTAAGCCATGCTAATGTCAACATTAAGATGACAACATGTATAAGTTAACCAGAAACAAGAAATGTTGTATGTCAGTAGTTTTTTTTTTTATTCCAATTAACATAATCCTTACTTTCAAATAACTTCAGACGGGTTGTTAATGTTATTGACAATAAAGAGACAACATTGTAAGAATACCATCCAAGTAAACAAGTACCAAGTATTTCTTTAGTATTCTTAATGCATGCTTTATGTTCTTGGAGTTTGTTTTTAAAGCTTTCTATGGTTACAGTGTTCACACTTAAAGACAAAACAAAGAATCATTTTATGAAATCCTTAGACCTACAGAACAGTGTTGTTATTCTTGTTGATTAGTTCCACACTTTCTAATCAAGTTATTTTATTGTGCTGCTGAAAAAAAAACATCTTTGTACCACAAACTTCTGAATATACGCAGTATTGTCTTTTTCTTGCAACACAACAAATGAAAGAATTATACTGCACTGGGGGCACCATATTCTTTGGTTGTTGCATAGCTAAGTGATTAAGGCATTTCTTGTTTCAGTTACATCACTACTTTTTATTTAGACAGTTATTTACTTAGACAGTGACATTCTAGTTTGTGTTCAATAAAATGAGTCATCAGTTAATGCAAGTTCTTTTAGTTCAAACTATATAAATAATTCTCATTATAAGAATAGAACACATTGTCTTAACCTTTTTGAAATCAAATGCTGAGCTGGAATTTCTTGGCACATTTGTAAGCTTGACATGATGAATGCAAAAGGACACTTCATGATTAAATAAAAGCTCATTGTGCTCTAAAATCTGGTAACAAATTTACACTCCATCACTGATCACTGATTACAGAGCACTTCAAAAATGAATAAAGTGATGTTGCTCAAAATAACATGTAGTTTAGCCACAAATGTGACTTTGATATTAAAGGAATAGTCTGGTAATTTTTGAGGTTATGTTTTCTCAAATAGTTATCAGTGTTTGTACCTTATCAGTCGTGACATCATAGAGAAACTGTAGAGAAAATGGCAAAAGTCTTTGTTCAAGTTAGGCTAATGGCTTGCCAAATGAGGGTCTGTTTTTCAGGCTTATGAAAATTATTTCTCAAAAACAACATGCCAGTGTGAAAAACACTACATTAGCAAATGTTAAACCTCTACGCTTTTGCATAACAACATTTGTTTAGTTTATTACTGTTTTCTCAACCAAACAATGTTTGCGTTACTGCAAATGAATGCATGCTGAGCATAGATCCACTGAAATAGACTATGTGCCGATGATGCTGAGGCTGCGAATCGATCAGTTTGTCTGATCGGCATGTCGAGTCAGTCCAAAGGTTTACTCAACTCCTGGTGGACTGATACGTTTTCAGTCTCAGCACCATTGACATTCATGTAGTAACAGACATTTGTTCAATTTGAGAAAGCAGCAACAAACTACACAACTATGTCATACAAAAGTGTAGAGGTTGAATATTAGTTCTTTCCAACCAGCATGTTATTTTATAAGCTTAAAAACAATAATAAATAAGCAGCCCTTCATTTGGCTAGTCATTAACCTAACTTTTTCTCCATATCCCATGATATATGACTGTTATGGCTGATAAAGTACTTATTTAACTATTAGAATAAAAGTTATTTCTAAAATCACCAAACCATCACTTGAAAAAAGAAATTTAGGCTCTTTCTTTCTCAGCTTTTTTTCATGGTCACCAATATACCTAAAAAAACTAATCAAACAGCCTGACCTTTTCAAATCTGACCACAAAATTATCCTCCAAAACTTTCTTTTTATCCATGTGATTGGCTGCAAATTGAAGTTGAACTTTAAGAGGCTTTGGTTTTTGGTGACCACCATTCAGTCATGGTAAAATAAAACTCACCTGACTGTCGACAGTGAGGCTAGTATTCTAACAGTGAAACTTGTTTTATTTATTTATTTTGTTTTCCTAAAATCTTTTCTGATCTCATTGGTAGATCATATTCTTTTAAAAAGACAACAAGAAAAACTCTTTTAGTCTCAACTTGGTGAAGGTTGCATGTGTACTTAAAGAAGCAGAACTCAGATGCAAAGCCAAAAAGAAAAACTTTTATTTCTGACTTAGTGATTTAAAATGACAGAGAAAGCAGTTGCAAACAATCCCCAGAATCCTGAATCCAAACATAACTAACTTGAAAAAGACTTAAATAAGACTGACACAAAGAAGTCTAAATACTAAACAAACAAACCAAAAGTGGGGAATCAGCTACCACAGGAATAAACTGAAAGCAGGAAGGAATACACAGAGGAACATTATGAAAACTAATTTCAAAATAAAACAGGAAAGCTAACCAAAACAGAGAAACTAGTTATATATATAAAAAACAAAAATTGTGACTCATGGAAGAAACCCAGTAAACCATGATTGAACAAACATGAATGCCATAGACCATAACAAGTACTGCCTCCAGATGCACTTATTCATGATCACCAAGGAAAAAACAAAGCTTTTGGTTTCTGTAAATTCAGACGTTTAAGAACTGTCATCACCATCACTTTAATAATAATAGAGGCCGTATTTGCAGTTTTGAGCCACTAAATGTGTTTGTCATAAAAAAGTTGTTTTTTCCCCTCTTTATTAAGTCTAATCCAGGAAAATAATATTGAAAAAAATCACAAAACCCAAACCATATCAAACCCTGCAACAACATACATCATACGCCAAACATGCATACATACACCAAAACTGGCTCTTTTGGCTATGTGAAACAATTTCTGTTAGAAAAAAAACATGAAGCTGCTCATTTTAAAATGCACAAGATTAATATGACAGTGTCAAACCATTAAAACAACTATAGTTCTTTATGTCTCATTTGTTAAAAATGTTTTCTCTTACTCAGATCTTCTAAGAAATTGTCATGCTCTCTGCCACTGGAGGGTTTATTGTCGGAATTATAACACAGGAATTAATTATAACACAGGAGAATGTAATGGTTTTAGCTTCCACAGAAGAACTTTAGGTTGTGGGTCTTTATTACAGACAAAAAGCATTGTGAAGCTACCAAAAGAGGCAGACTTTCAAAGGTAGTTAACCAAAGCTTGAAAATGTATCTTTTTATACCACAGGTAGTGATCTCATTGTGATGTCATATTATATGAAGTGACAGGTAAAAAGACAAACACCAGCTGCAGAGATCATTCCTGTGTGAACTGAGGGCATGGGAATCTTTGCATTTCAGCATGAACTGCTTAAACTGCAGACTTTTTGGTTGGGAACAGACTCTTCTCTGGAGAAAATCTGGCTTCTGTTCATTTAATTCAAGGCCAGAGCAGGGTGCCTTTCTCTTCATGCTTGGATTACCCATAAACATCTCATACCTGAAGCTTGCACGGAAGTCTTAGCTCCTTGTACTTTCAGCTGAGGGCCAAAGTACAGAGAGGCTCCATCCTCAGCTTATCATGATCCTCACTCCAAAGTCTATAAAGAGATATGTTTTCACCCTCTATGTTGTCTTCTTGTCTTCTTTGAATCCTGTTTTCCCCCTGCTCCTTCCTCCAGGTCTTGCCAGACTACTTGCGTGACTAGAGGGAGTGGAAAGAGAAAAAAGGTTTCAAAACCCAATGGCACGCAAGCCCCAAATCTATTTTTGGAGAGATTTTTTTTTCTTTGAAAACAAGAAAAGCCACAAGGAAAAATAGGCAATACTGGGGTGAAGGGTGTCTGTTTCTCATTTGGCCAGGCCTGCCTTCTATCCTGCCCCGCTAACGTCAGAACCACAGCACTATGAGGAAAGAGGGTGGCTCAGACTCAGGAGGAGAAGTGTTTTTTTCCTGCAAAACCGCGGCCAAAAGTGTGGACCCTCTTCTTAGCCCTTGTCACTTAGCAACAAGCCTAACCTGCTTCCTATTACCAGGCCATCTGCTTGTGCTTCAGGATTTACTTTGTTTTGATTTCTTTTTACCCTTTTTAACTTGTCCTAAATTTGCCATGTTTAAATAATTACATTTAAACAAATCTTTCATTGGTAATTTAAAATGTTCTGCTCAGGTTTGACTTTATTTACAGTCTAAGTTTAGTACAGTACTGAAAAATTTGCATCTAACTAAAGACAGAGCTTATAAATAAGGGTGACATAGTTTCAAAGCATTTGTTGTGACAACAAAACAATGATGTTAGAACCCAAAAAAGCAGAAGCTGCACCAAAGGAAAAAGGGGGAAAAATCACCCCAAATCTGACATTACCACTAACTACAATCTTGAATATGTTTCTTGGTTATTAGTTACCAAAATCAGATGGCATCAAAAAAATATATATTAAATTATTTAAAAAATCAATACATAACTCACTTGGTGGGTTGGTTTTTACAAAAGGTGGGACAGGTCGCCAGTCCAGCCCAGGGCCAACAAATGATACACAGAGACATCCAATCATGCCTGCACTCTTTCCCTGATGTCCCCATTGACATCCTCAAATCCACCACAAGTAGCAGCAGCAACTTTTTTTGTTTTCTGGAGATCATTGAAGCATCTGCTTAAAGTGCTTCTAATTTCTTCTTCAACTTCTCTGCATTTTCTTTATGTTTGGTCACATTGTTTTTGTGACTGTTAAAGCACCCACCCTGGATCTCTTTATGTTCCTTTCTGGAATGTGAATCAAACTGACTGACAGGAGACTGGGAAAAGAGCTGGGGGACCCTCATGTGGGTGAAAGTTACACTGGCCACAAAGTACAGTTACATGAGACTATTTGGTAGACTGTAGCCAATAAAATTCAAAGTTTCATTCTGCTCCAGTCTGGTCCAGTAACCACACAATATGAGTCATTACAGTTTAAGCCACTTAATTTCAAAAATCATTTTTTCTACCTCTAGTTTTTTAATAATAAATGGTTTCTAATAATATACGGTTTTTACCTCAGTACTCTTGACATTCTTGCCTGCAAAGAGATAGTTATTAGGCTACATGCCACTGTAGCATAAAAGTATGCACACACATTTAAACTAATCGAAACCTAAGAGACCACAAGTAAGCCTGCATCCTGTGAGCAAAGTACCCTTTGGAGGTGATATATTTCTATAAAGTCCTAAAATCTCTTCTGGATTTCACAAAGAGCATAAAACAAAGCTAAGAAAAAGGAGAATAGTTCCAGTCAGAACTCCTGCTGGAGAATTTTGAATCAACTGGAGGCTTTTAGGGAATATTTTGAAATTAGAACCATAAAAAGTTATGACATTTCAACAACACAACATTCCTTGAGTCTTGTTTTTGGCGTCGGTCAAAAAACACATATTAGTAAAAAATACCAATAGTGAAGGTCAAACTAAAGTAATACCCAAGAAACATGACTGCTTGGTTAACTGTTGATGACACTGGAAAATTTGTCTTTTAATTTTTCAATTTAATACAACCAAGAGATTTTTTTATCACAAAATTATCCTAAACTGTGGGTTCAGTAAAACAAACAAAACAACTCTGGTGTTAATTTAGTCACCACAAGAATGGATAACCACCATTTTGCTAATTTTTGGAAGCCAATGCTGAACAACTTGTAGGCAACATACATAAAAAATAATGATATTCTTAATATAAATCATTTTATTAGGAATAGGCTGATTTGATTATCTGCCACAGTGTGAGCTTAATAATTGTAAGGCTTTCTCTCTGTACATTTACTTTGTAGTTTGTTTAGCAGCATTGATCTCTTTCTTGTGTTTGCATGAGGCTGTCTCACACAGTAATCAAAGTGCCTCTTAAGGTTCCATTATACTATTACCCACTGCATGCTTGGCACACAAAAATTGCCTTTGAGGACTCTTCAGAAGCAAAAGTAGGTTTTATGTTATTTGATTATACAGCATGTAACAGAAGTACAATGATAATATAACCCTCTACTGCTGATACAAAACTAGGTAAAACAATATTAATTAAAATGTAAGAAGATTAATACCAGTTTAAACATGCAAGGTCTTAAAATTCTGTTACAAATTAATTAACCCATACGCTCAACTAAGTTAGACCAATTTATTTTCTTGAAATAGTTTAGTGTAGAATAATTATTTCCAGATTGTCTCAACTGTTAGTTTTTTTCATTCCATTCTTTTGCATGTCCTTCCTCTTGAGTGATTTGTCTTTCTTTTCGCACGTGAAGTAGTAACAACACTTGAATTCATTGTTGTGTCTGGTTTCTCAGGGCGTCAGTCTTCATATCTTTCCTCAGTTCATTCAGCAAAGGAGTCAGACTTCATTTGTAAATCAGCGCGTTACCAAATGACAGTGTGGTGAGACTGGTGGAGACGGAGTCCAAGTATTTTGAACTTCTCGTCTTCTGCCACATGTCTGAAATAAACCCAGTAACTGAGTAAGTTCTGAACAAGTGTGGCCCACTTCAAGTGGAAAGAATTTTAACACGCAGTCCCATCTGCTTTCGCTTTGATTTCCCTTCTGCAGACGCTGCCATGAATGTAAGAATGATATGCATTTTACAGTGCATTTCACTTCAAAAATACTGATGGTAAGTAGATTTTCTGTTGTCATTAAAAGTTGTTGAGAATGCACTGTCTGCTTGGATGGTGAAGCAGCACACTCAGTATCTAATAAAAGTTATAGGTCATATTTGCAGTACTCTTTATTGCTCACAGGAAACTATTAAATTTGAAACTTTAAACTCTTACAGTAATGTAACCGATATATTGAGAAATTGACTGCTTGTTTTTCAAGTCCCCTACATGCATAAAAATAACTTCACATGTGTGAAGGGAGAAAACACCAGAGGAGTGAAGTTTAATCTCGCACATAATTTGTGAAAGTTCTCACCATCCACCTCCTCAACAGTTTATGTGCATTAAAAAACACATTTGAAGTATTTTACTTTACTTTACACAGTGTTGGTTCACAGTTCTAATAATCAAACTAAGCAGAAAAATATAAAGAAAAAAGAAAAGCCCAAATTTCTCATCATCCTGCAGCAAAAACATATAAATCTAAACAGTGGATCACTTTGTTGGATAACTTAACTCACTGAAGGTACATGTCATTGAAAAAGTCAGATATTTTACTGCACCAGTGATAACATACTGGTTACTTTTACTGTTAAAATTTGCAGCATTGAACTGAAAAACTATAGTAAGGGACAACTTTGAATAGAAACAACAAACTGGTTATGTGACCACAGTTAATTACCACAAATTCAGGAAAACACAGTAACTTGCAGCCAGTAGCCCAAGATATAGCAACAATGCTTTGCATTTACAGTAACATACAGAAAGACATAATATGATACTTGTGCTGGGAGAAATGGCAGTATTTAATTGTAAACTCAAGGCAAGGGATAACAGGGTACAATATATACAAAAACAGTATCAATCACTATCAATTTTAATGGTTATTTGTAGCATTTTCATACCACTACATTGGGGTGGTTGTCATACTGTAAAAGGTCACTTTTGATTATAGGGATGTCTATTTTGCAAGATTTATAAAGTATGATATACTGCATTCACTTGAAATCCATACATTGAAAAATGTAGATCAAAAAATACCCCAGCAGCACAATGTCATCATAAATAGCATAATGGTCATTAAAAATTTAAGAGAAATTAAACATTGATGATCAAAGATTTTTATATTCAAAATATCAACCAAGGTGCAAATTCTGCACAGACTTCTGACAGAACTGTTTGGAAAATGACAAAATGTTCAAATGAAATGAGACATTTCCTGGGTGCTCTCTGATCCAGGATATAAAGTCTATGGTGTTTGACTCCAACTTCCCAGAAGTTGTCACAAGCTTAAAATCTCTTGATTTGATAAAAAAAAAAAAAAAAGTGGCCATCTTCTTTGCAAATGGGGTTTACAATTTCAAAGGGGGCAGTTTTGTATTCAGAGACTGTGAGGTGAAATATGATTCTCCCTGAAAGCTAATGAAGAAAAAATGGGTAAAGGCTTTCTGAATTTAATGAGATTTTGCCCATTTTCAAAGCAGAGCTGCATTTCAGCAACCTCTTTGTGACAGCTGTTCCATTCAACGAATCTGAAGAAAATAACCCTCAAGCTGAATAAATTCACATTTCTCCTGATGCTTCCAGCCAATATCAAATTGCACCTTGAAAATGCTTAAATTACACTAAACCACAAATATTCAATGTACACACTTACCTGATTTAAACCAATGTTCTGAAAATTGAATGGAAAAAGCTTGAATGCACATCGCTCAACAATGTCAAAGGATAGAACTGATAGATGTATTTCTGTTTTCAGTTTTTATCTATTAGTTCGCTTGATGAAAAGTTATATTACTAGATGCTTTTACTTTTTATGTTTACATCCCACTCCAAGAAGATACTGGACATCAGGAAGCACAAAGACGGTTCCGAAGCCACGACTCAAAGATGGGGAGGAAGTGGAGAAGATCACCACATTAAAGTTCCTCAGGACAAGGATAAAAAGAAAAATGAAAAATGTGCAGATTTGGTCTATAGTTAAGCCATTAACCAACAAATAACAAATTTTAAAGCAACTTGTAGTTGACATATTTAGTGTAGTATTTTATGTGTATGGCTTTTGAAAATAGCATCAATTTCAAGGGTCTCAAGGGGGTCTGAGGCTGTAAGTGCCACAGTACAACAGATCTTTGCCAACACAGGTCATTTATCACATCTTGCCTGTTGCTGTGATTTAGTGAGTAGAACTCTTACAGCTTTTCTTCCACTTGCTCCATACCAAATATAATGTCCCATGTGATAATAATAAAATACTCAAGTACAGAAATATTTCTATAAAGTGGGTCCCTTTGTGTAATAACTGACTGATTTGTGTCTTATTAAAATAGATACTAAAAAGTGGAGGACCCACATTTTTGTGCAGTGCTATTTTAATCAACAGTAACTTGGATTTAAAGAGAAAATATTCCTGGTGAAAAAAAAGTGGTTCTTCTCTATTTTTTACTGTCTATTCACAAGTAATACTTTTTCCTCAGCAGACACTGTGGCTTGTTATAGCAGAAAAGGAAAGTGACTTTATCCCATTTAGGTGGCAGATTTTAAAGCTCTTTGTTCAGTGCAGTCTTTCTCACTAATGTCTTACTGGTAGACCAAAAGAAAAAGAGTCATTACAAAATTGGCCTACCGGGGCTTTTCCACTATCTCAGTTTTAAGGTGCTCTGAACATTACTGAATGCTATAAATCTTTTGTCCATGTGAGTTACCTGACATAAATGATGACAACTGTTACAACTGAAGGTTAATGTGATGAAATTTCAAATAGAACACACTATAATAACAACAACAACAGCAGCAACAAACCATTTAGTTTGATGCTAAAAACTCAAAGTTTACCCAAGCATGAAATCTGTTCAAAGTTAAATTCAAGCATTCCTTGAAAAAAAAAAAAAAATCATATCACCCTCCTCCTTTCATGCCAAAGTTTTAAACTAAGATTATCTTAAAGATGCCCTAACAGATATTATATGATCTGTTAGCACATATGTGTTGAGAATGAATCTTGGCTACTACCACATCAAATTTATCTCAATATATGTAGTTATAGCAGTCTTTGTGTGGGCAAAGGTTGATTAGTTGTGGCAGCAATTTTTTTTTTGTCTTTGTCGGCGGATGACAATGAATAATTGGATTTCTTCACACCTGCAAAATGATGAACTTTTTATTCTTCAAGCTAAAGGAGCCATTGTAGTTTCAATCCTTCTGAACTCAGAAGAATCTGAGCAGTATTTCATCCAGGATGAATGCTTATCTTTTATCCATTTTTCAGTTTTAATGAGTGTTTTTGTAACTGCATTTTCAAAACCACAAACCCTAGTGCATTTGTTACCAATAAATTTCAAAATATGGTCATAACATCTCTCTAGAATGTCTAATTTATTGTTGTGGGGAGGAAAAAAAAAGCACAACCAAAGCACAACAAAATTAGAAGCTTGCATCACAAGATTGCATGAGAAAGTAAGTAAACAGTATAAAAAAAAAAGCTAAACACGGCCTTTCGTGCAAAACCTGACCACAGCTTCTGTGGGCCAATCAAAGGTAAGATTCATGAAAGCAAATAAAGCCTACTTTAACACATCACTGAAAAAAGCCAACAATTCTTTGTGGGATTTACGATTCTTAAATTGCTCTTGGAGCTTATTTGTGGCCTCTGACTACTTGTCCCTCTGATTATGCAGGTGAATTTAAGTGGAAACATCAGAGCAAAAGCAAAGCCTTTTTTTCATGTGGACAACTGCTCTCACGCCATCTACTCAGGATCATTTTGCTCCCTGCCAAATTGTTGGCTTGTAAAATAATCTGCTGTGAAAATTGGGGTGAAAACTGTTCAAATTGTCACGTTAAATAATTCAGTGGCTTTTTTTGTTTGTTTGTTTGTTTTTCTTTTGTGCTTTTAAGATATAACTTCTATCAGATGTGTGGGGCTCGCCTAAGTACATATTTGAAAAAATACTCCTGACAGCTAAGTGTTTATTTTTCAAATCTGCACCTTCAAAATCAGGAGGATGACAGAAAAAATGAAACCAGTCTTTGTGTCAGCAAGATTTCGTTTAAAAACATCCATCAATCAAAAATAATTTATTGCCTTTACAAAGTAGATGTATGCCTATGAACTACATAAATATTTCATAGAGGTGCATTCTTTCTTTTTCACTGTTGGTAATATTGTCATATGAGTAATTATCAGCAAAGTAAAAACAAACTCATATTTACTGATCTTGGGAATGTTGTCTTTTCAGAAACTCTGTCACTGAAGGCCACAACAACCATAGATTTAAATAATGATAAATTACTGTCCCTAATGATTGAACTGCCAGTTGATTGACTGCTTGACATTTAAAAGCACCATTTAAAAAATCACTTCCATATGCTTTTATGTGAAACACTGAGCAACATTATTAATCCTAATGCAGACTGTTTTGTTTCTCTAAATTCTGTTTCATTCCAGAGCCTTGTTTTGTGCTGCAAAGAGTACAGAGAACTCTGTGAGGATGAAGTTCCCTCCAAACATCTGGAACAACACTTAATGATCATTAAAAAGCAAGATTCTCTAAAATGGCAGGGGGAGGGTTACACTGTGGTTTAGGTCTCACGCTCCCCTCACAAGCACATGCTGCATTTGTGACAAGCAGCCTAGTCTCAAAGGAGACCCCGCCTGAGATCTTTAAAACTTTAATTTGGTCGTGTTCTAATTTTATAGGAAAACACTAAATTTACATTCTCCTGCGTGAGAATTTTGTCTTGATGTTTTTTTTTTAATCTAACATTAAAAGCAAGGAGAACCTGACAAATGGTATACTGTACCCCTGATTACCGCCTTGTTAAAAAATAAAACCGTTGTGGAGCTACATCTGTGATGTTTTATCACTTCAACATGTTGAATCGTGAGAGAATTTGTAATTAAACTCGGGCTTAATGAGCCTTAATTACAACTTGCGATCTCATGCAGTGGTAGTATGGAACTGAAGCACATATTTTCCTTCACTTCCACTTTGGAAAGGAAAAAAAAAAAAAACGACTGCTTCTATCATTCCCAAAGTCTGAACAAAGGCAGGCTGTTTGTGGCTCATGGATAATGTGGAGGTCAGAGGTACCTGGAGTAAAGGATGCTGAGTTGATGAATCCTCAAATACTAATTTAAGACATATCCTTAATATTATTCATGCCCAAACTGTAAAAAATAAAAAAGTGAATATAATAAAAAAAGAAATCAAACATCTAAAGAATAATAAAAATAATGTTATGTGCAGTGTCAAGCAATATGTTGAGTATGACTTCCAGCTACTACCACATCAAATTTTAGCTCAAGGTCTGAAAACTTACAGAGTTATAACTATTTTTGTATTTGTTGGCTAAGGTTAATTAGCTGTGGCAGCTATTTGAACTGAATTGATGATGACATACACGCTGTGATGACTTTCTGAAAGTTTCATTAAAAACTGTCAAGGCATTAAAGAGATATTTTGGCAACCCAATAAATGAGCTCGACTCTAATAATATAGGTAACTACAATGTTTCAAACAAAGATCGTGTGCAGTCAGGTAGGGCTTGAACTGTGTGTTGTGGATGAGTCTCAGCTACTACCACACCAAATTTTAGCTCAATATTTGTAAAATTAGTCCAACCACACAGCCTGATTCTACAACACTTGTGACAATAATGAAAGAACAATGTATTTAAGTTTAACATATTACCATTTTACTTTTTTATCAAACTGCTTGTCCTCAACTAGCAAACCACAAGAATGGATGAATTCAAGCACATCTTTCCTGATTTTTGTAGCAGGCATTAGGTGGATATGCTGGTCTGTGTTTATGTCTGGATAACTTTGACCATACAGATGTACCAAGCTGGCTGAGAAACACTGGTGGAGTTCATGAATTTATTTTTACGTGTTTATTCTATTCCAGGTCCATACGAAGCACATTAAAGCAAATGGCTCAACTGAATGCCTTGTTTACAAGTTTGTTATAAGTTACTACTGATATGTAAATACTAATCACTAATATAACTCACGTGAAAGGGAGTGAATTCATATGTAGCTTCAGGACTGCTTCTAGGGCAAATTTACACAACATAAGGTTAAATTAACTGCCTAAGTTCATGCAGTTTGACAAAAGGTAGTCAAAAAGTTTGTAATAGTCTTACATTATACTAAAAAAATTATCAAACTGGTAGGAGGATCAAAAGCATAATTGCAACAAATTGAAACAAATGGGGCAAATAATTTGATTGCTGGCAGCACTCACCTGAGGCTTCAGGCTTTTCATATTTCAAAACAAACAAATTTCCACAGTTTGACTCTCCCATCCCCATACTGCAATCATGTCATTCAACAAATCTCTGACATGCTCATTTATTGATTAGAATGGAAACAAAAATACCCCAGCGTCATCATTTGCCATTTTCCTTGCTTTAATCGGTTGTTTTTTTATTTTTTTATTTTCAAAGCAAAACTGTGAAAACAAGTTGTTGTTTTTTTTTTCTCAGCCTGGAAATGTAGATGCTTGGAAAATAAAAAATTAAAACAAATGAATAAACTATAACATATTATATGGTGCTTGGGTGTGTGTGAGTGTTTAAAGGATGGTTCTGTGTTCAGCCTTTGAGTAATTACAGAAAAACAGCCACATTTGGAAACCATGTGCAATTTTCTTGCAACCCTGATTGAAACAAATGAGGCAAATAATTTAAAGTGTGGTCAGCTAATTAGAATGAGGTGTATCTTCAGGCTTTTCACAGCTCAAAACAAACGACTGTATTGGTCAATACATTATGATTTCAGGAAGTGGTGTCATTAGTGCAACAATTAAGCTGCAACAATCATTAGTCCGGTGCCTAATACAACAGGAGTCAGCGCCATAAAGAGGTTATAATCACTGAAGAAACCGTACTGAACTTGCGAGTTGTGTTTTTATTTTTTTATAAACTTTTAGCGACATCCTCAGGAGCCAGATAAAATTGCAATGAAGGGCTAAAGCTACGTCAACATTACTACGTGGAAGATGGTGCGGGGGAGGAAGCTTCAGGGTGATGCTATGTTAAAGGTATTAGACTTCAAAATAAGAGCAGCCAAATAAATGTTTCACTTCCAGCCGCTTGTTTTTCACCCTTAGCTCACAAAACACGATCAACTACACGTTTTACTCTAGATGTTTGACTTTACAACCCAATACACGGTGTGTATATTCAAATAAATACCGAGAAAGCTTTTATTTTGAAGTGATACGGTAAAAACTGCTAGCTGGCTAGATGCAGAGATTTTCTCTTTGAATTAAATTGCAGCAGCTAGTCATGTGAAAGATTTAGGATAAATTATGTATGCCGCATGGAGTAATTGGTTTGAAATAATGGCGCTTTTTGGTTGAATTGTTGTTTTCATTTAGTTTACTGACGGTGCGTTTGCGAGTTGTCTTTTTCTAAAGACTGGATTTGGTTTCCCATACATTGGTGAGGACTGTGAGCTAGCAACAACCAGCCACATCAGCACCGCTGCTGCTACGTTAGCATCAGTGTAAGCAAGCTGCTAATGTGCCTCCATGTGGGCTAAATGAGATGCAAAATTCAAATTTTGTCGAAGTAAAAAAAAGAAGAAGAAAAAATATTTGACCATGTTGTGTTGGTAATTATCTTACAGAGATTTCATTATGGCAGACAGTATCATGAGCAAGGCTGCTACCATGGAGATCCCCATTAACAGCAATGGAGACACAGGGACTCTTCCAGAGGACGACAGCCTGGAGCAGGTCAGTCACGCTTCCTTTCAGCCCACTGACAACCTCACACTATTACACATGATGACATTTTCTGATCACTTTGTGCCTTTTGTTTTTTTTTTTGGTTTTGAGGGCTTAAGCTACTGAGGCCAAATGTTAGCTAACCATGCACAGGCCTGCAGCTGTGGACAGTATCAAGATTCTACAGCTTTATTTTTTTATATCTTAATCTGATGCAGCCCAATGAGGTTTAGGTAATTCAGATTAATAATAATTGGTAAAATAATAGTAGGTATGTTACTCTCAGTGCTGACCCAGCTGCAGTTCTGGTTCTAACAAATACATTTGTGATTTTCCTCTAAATCCACTATTTCCCCCTTGGATAGTGGGTTAAAGCAATGGGAATCTGCATTGATTGTAAAGAGGAAAAATACCCAGAATTCCATTTTTCATTTTAATTGTTTACTTCCCTATTTGAGAGACAGCCAAAAGATGATTTAAAACCTTTCCTCCATCAAAAGCTGCTTGGTTTTCCTGAAGGTGCAAAAAATAACATATTTTCTTCAACCCAATAAACTGTTAGTTTATGTTTTTAAGCACTTTTATTCCTAAAATCCACTAATTTCATTCTTAAGCTTTTTTAACCAGCAAAATGTAGAAATAATAATGGCAGTATAAAGACAGTATAACCTTCTAAGGTAACAAACTCAATCTTTGAGGTGAATAAAGGTTTATCACTATTTATTTAATAAAAAATACTGAATATTAATATTCTAATCATTGGAAAAGCTTGAACATTCTGAGCATTCATCAAGGGGCCTGCTCATAGTGTAGACAAGTCTTTTTGTATATTTCTGTGCTCTTGCCAGCTTGGATTTTGCAGGTTTAATTCACAAAAAGAAGTGAAACTATGCATTGTTTCATTACATTTTTTAACCATAATTCTTAATTATGAAAGTAATTGATTTACAATTAGGAAAATAATGGTTAATATTGTGCACTTCATTCAGATAAAACAATAAATCACAGGATGGTAAAAAGTGTTAAATCAAACTCTTTGTCTTCCATTTCATCATCAGTTCTCCTGGTACTTTGCATATTTCATGTAGAATATATAAAAACAAATGTAGTCCTCTTACTGTTTCCTGCCTTTTAAGTTATAATTATTTGGCGATGAACTCTTTAGGATTTGCAGCAGGTTATGGTGTCTGGACCCAACCTGAATGAAACCAGCATCGTCTCAGGAGGTTATGGAGGACCTGCAGGGGGCATCATTCCTACAAGCACCATTAAAGGTACAGTTTGCAGACCAAACAGTCTTCTACAGCTTTTTATTATGTTTTATATAACATAAAAACAAACAGTTTGTACTGTAAAGATGTTACAAATATAAAGGTGCATTAAGTAAGAGTTACTGTTTCATTGCCTAATATAAGAATAAAAACATCTATTCCAAGAAATAATTTTGTTGACTGAAAAGTCTTCCTGTGACCCGGAATGGAGAAGTGGGTAAAATAAAATGGATGGATGAGTCTTTAAGCAGTGCATCATTCTGTCCACTCTCTGTTTCACACGCTGTTGAGCATCAGTTGCAAGCTGCCATGAGTTTGTTGCAATCCTTCAGTAACTGAAATGGATCAATACTTCATGCACCTTTAAGAAGAAGCCTTCCTACTTAATTAATGCGTCACCAGGGAGTTGCTGACCTCTGTGCTGCTGGTTTACACAACAAACATCATATTCCGTAGGGCCCGCAGTTCACTACAACCCTGAGTATCTGGACAGAAGACGAGCCCCTCCACCAGGACCAGGTGGCTTTGTATTCTGACAACACCTATTTGTTTTCTTACCTAACTTTTACTACACGCATCTGGATTTTTGGCTTCCCTTTAAGAGGTTTTTGTATTGCTTAGTTAAGAGAAGTGGATGCAGCCTTGCTTGTCCTGACTAAACCTCCAACCTCAGCAACAAGAAATGTTTTGGCAGCTTTCACAGTTAAGGTTGCACTAACATTAAATTACAGTGCTGTCTCTGAAGATGTTGTGTTCTTGTCCAATAAGAATGCACCTCTTTTGGGCTGTAAGATGGGCTTTGAATGACTCTTTAGTCATTACTATGTGCTTATTTCTCAACCCATTATGTCCATTATTCTAGTTTTATGTTTTTCCTTTTTCTTTTTTGCATGATCAAGCTGCATCATTAAAACCGTGTTAACCCCATCTTCTTTCACATCCTCTGTCACACAGCCCGTTTTCTTTTCTGTCCGTGTTTTCTCATGTACATCTAAATGTTTCTGCATCAGGCTTCTGTGAATACATTTCACTTCATTCTTCCCATTTTCACTCTTTATCACTGCCATGCTTATTTCAGACATTCGCATGAAATCCAGGGGTATTAACCTGTCTCAGAGTCACTCTTCAGTCAGTCGACTTGCCCATCACTCTGACCAACATCCAGGTATCACCAAGCTTGTCATCGTCTCCATACTGTCCTAATTTATTGTCATGATCCATGCAAAGCATCACTTTGAAAACTTGTATTGGATATATGCAGTGTCCGTTATTTATATTATGATTTTTTTTTTTACATTTCTTTTAGGGTCTATGAATCATAACACCGGTTCAACTGAAGAAATTTCTCGAGGTGTAGCTGTGGAGAAATTGGACAGTGTAAAGAAATGGGGCATAAACACATACAAGGTATTTGTAAACTGTGTGTTGTTGCAGTTTTTGTTGATTCATTCTTGTAGTTTGATTACTTCTAGCTTTGGTTCCAGCGAGTTATCAAACAAAATTAAAGCAAACACTATTTTTTTTTTTTTTTTTTTGGGGGGGGGACTAAAAATAAATTTGCTGAAACTTTGATGACAGAATATTAGATTTATGTTTCATTCACATTAAGTCAAATTCAAGTTAAATTTATTTCTATAGCACTGTTCAGCAACAAGGCAGTTCAAAGTGCTTTAGTATCATATTATTAGTATCGTAGCTGATAGCTGTTAATGTTTATTAGTTAGTCTTGAATACAGTGACAAGTTAAGCAAAAATTGAAATAAAATCTTGTATATTTTAGAATATGATCACTTTTTCTGAAGTTTTAGTTTAATTTACAGAATTTTCCCATTTCAAAATTTTTTACTTCCTTTTTTAATTTACATTTTTTAAACAGTAAGTATTCAGATTTTCTTTTAAAAAGTGTACACAGTTTAGATTTACTTCATTAGATATGTGCTTGAACGTGCGCTGGGCAGCATGTTATTTCTGCTTGTTTACACTTTTTAGTGTACGAAGCAGATGTTCTCGGAGAAGTTTGGCAGAGGTTCTCGAACAGTGGACCTGGAACTGGAAGCTCAGATTGACGTGTTGAGGGACACCAAGAGCAAGTATGAAAACATTCTAAGACTGGCAACGGCACTCATCACTCACTTTCAAAACATGGTGCAGACGCAGCAGGCTCTAGGCGACACCTTCACCGATCTGAGTCAGAAGTCGCCAGAGTTGCAGGTACAGCCCTGACACGGTCTTCTCTGTGGGAATGGTGTGAAATCTGCAGGTAAAACTTCAGTATTTTTCTGCAGGATGAGTTTGGCTATAATGCAGAAACACAGAAGCTGCTGTGTAAGAATGGCGAGGCTCTGCTTGGTGCCATCAACTTCTTTGTGTCCAGCGTGAACACCCTGGTCAATAAAACAATGGAGGATACTTTGATGACTATCAAACAGTATGAAAATGCAAGGTGAGAAATCCTGACATCTTTAGAGTTAAGGGAGTGAAGTTTGTTCTGTAAATGTCCTTTCCTGCTGTTTCCTACGTCACCTGTTGTTGTGTGCAGACTTGAGTTTGATGCGTATCGCTCTGATCTGGAGGAACTGAGCTTGGGTCCGAGGGATGCAGCTGCCATGGTTCGCATCGAGATGGCTCAGCACGAGTACCAGCACCACAGAGATAAATATGAAAGGCTTCGTAGTGATGTCTCCATCAAACTGAAATTCCTGGAGGAAAATAAGGTTTGTTTTGCAGACATGTTCATGTTTTTGTTAAATTGTGTTCCTATTCTAACAAAGCCTTTGTTCAACACTGAAGTTTTCAACATTTTATTGGTTGTTGTACTTATGATGTTTTTAATATATCATTAAAACCCTTTTAAATTCCCATCATGCCTCAGTGATCACCCCATGACATCACTGTTCGGTGTGGTTAGAAATACAGAGCAGCACAAACGTGACCACACCCAAACTCAGAGCCCATCGATGCTTGATGTGGTCTGAGGTGAAACCATCCTATACTTTTAAACCAAATAATGCAATGAAGCCCCGTTTTTACATTAACATATGAAATAGTTTTTCAGAAAATTAAGAATATGAGGAAAAGATTTCAAAACAACTTGTGAAGTTTCATTTAAATGAATTTGAGCTCGTTGTAATGCATTCCAGTGTCTCTTTGCTTCCTGACACCACATTGATTTGTTAGGCAGAGGCTTGTTTGCTGTGTTAAGTAAGCATTGTGCTAAATGCAGAAGTTCAGAGGTAATGTTTGTTTAAGCAGATATTTGTTTTTTATAATATCTGTTTAAGCAGAGAATGGCAGTTTTTTAAACTCTTAAAAATCTTCTTTTATATAATCTTTTCCATTATTTTTGTGCAGCTGCATCCATTGTTTCTACTTATTTTTTGCTCAAAAATAAAGAGATAACATGCCTAGTTGTTCCTTTACATTTTCATGTATTTTGTATTAAAACCAATGTTTCTCTCTCGCTCTTTTTTTTCTTTCCTTTTTAGGTAAAGGTGATGCACAAGCAGCTGCTTCTCTTCCATAACGCGATCTCGGCTTACTTTGCTGGCAACCAGCAGCAGTTGGAACAAACTCTAATACAGTTTAATGTAAAATTAAAGCCTCCAGGGTCCGACAAACCATCCTGGCTGGAGGAGCAATAATGAGCACCTGGGTTCAGCTGCTTGACATATTCAGTGACACACCTATCAGTTAAAATCGTAACATTGTGGTTAGATGGGCAAGAATGAAATGCTTAAAGAAGTTTATCGTAGGATCCGTAGATTCAGAGATGAGTCTTTTTTTAATGTTTATTTCAGCATCATTCATTACATAGATGAAAGGATTTTTTTTATCATATATGACCTTTTTATTTTGATATTCTTTATTATTAGTACAATCATTTACATGTATATCACTTATTTATGTACAAGATTGTAGTCTAGTGTGGAGGTCCACTTTAGCAGTTTTGCACATTTCCTTTTTTTTTATTTTGCCTAAAGACACAGTTTATATTCCAGTGTAGGACAAATGGGAGGAATTTCACAGATTGGAATGGTAAATCATTGGGATACTGTTGATGTTATGGGATATTTCTCAACCGTTTTCTTCATTTTATTTTATTTTTTACAAATTTTAAGTTAAAATTATCAGAATTATGCATAATTTTCAAAATTAGCCCATGCTGTTTAAAATCGTCACCTTGTGAAATATCTGCCTGATTAGTTATTTTAATGTTTAGGGGAAAAATACGGGGAATATAGGGGTTTTCTTTAAACTGATATACAATCTCAAGTTATCTGGTCTTCTGACTTTTGGCTACTCCAGATACAGTATATAACATACTGTATATTATTACAAATCCAGCACTGTTACGAGTATGTCTTTTTTTTCTAACCTCTGAGTTTACACACAGAAATTGTCCTGAAAAGAAATGTTACATGTACAGTATTTTGTCTGCTGGAGACAGGCACCTGCTCCCCGTGACCTGGAAAGGAGAAGTGGGTGAAGAAAATGGATGGATGGATGTATAGTATTTTTTGCAGTAATTAGCATCAGTGAATATGTCTGATGCTTTAATGCTAAATACAAAGATCTCAGTTATTGTACAGAATCAAAATGTGGTACAAAACTAGTTTATTTTTGACTGTGGTACAATAGGAGGTGCCGGTGTGCAACTTGTGAGGCTTATTCTTGGAGTCTCAAACTGTAAAACCCAAATTACAGCGTACGAGTAACACCACAAGCACTTTAGACTACAGTACAAATATCAGTGTCCCTTTCAACACTGAATGTACAGAGTACTTCTTTCATCTTTATGTTATTTATTCTCCTGTTTGTAACAACAGATTTCTTTGAGGCTGTAGTCAGCTGATTGTGTTTTTCTTGTTCTGCATTTCCAATAAAGTGCTGGTCGTTACATTCCATTGAACTGTGTGACTCAGGTCTGTAAGTCTCATGTGATGTTAGTAACACTGACAGCATGCAAGTTATCATTTATCTGGGTGATAATACAAAATGTAGTTTTAATTAGATACTGTCTTTTTTATATTCATTAAATTGTGTGGAAAGTATATCTAGGTCAATCTATTTGCTGCAGCAAAGGGGATTGAATCACTTCAAACACCATTAAGTATTTATGGGATTTTTATAGTGGAGTTTTATTTTTTTAATTTATTTATATATAATTTGGTCACTGTTGTTTTTAGTTGAGATTTTCATTTCCACAGCACCTACAACTGGGAAACAATGGCTTCCTGGTGAGAAGACCATGCTAATAAACCTTTTGTTCACAGTTAAATCTTTTTACCAGTCCTTTTCTCTGACAGTGGTTACTTATTGTACGTCTGATTTCAATTTATCACTTCAAAAAGCAGAGAGTGTGGAGTTCAAGCGTTTCTAAACTGATATGTTCTGTAAACTAGATTCACATGCAGATTGCCCTCACTGTCCTCACTATAGACGCTCGTTAGGGTCTTTGTTTGCGTGACTCACTGATGGGCCACTCTGGTCACATGAATGCAGGTGTTGATTGGAGTGAAACTGACTGGATATCAGGCCTAATGGTCCATTACAGGTTTTTGAAAGCTGAAATCTGAGACCTCCTTTTCTGATAAAGTTGGTTTCTCTCTTTTGACACAGATGACTTCCTTCCCCCCCCTCTCAAACCATCTGTCTTCTCGGTCCAAAATATGAACATTTTGGTCCTCATAAGAGTGTCCCTTATCCTTAAGGTGTTCACCTACACAGCTGACTTCTGTCCTGAAGAGGAGCCATGTGTCTGTGGAGAAGCTGTTTGGTTTCTCTAATATAGAGTTCTTGACATTCTTTGCTGCACTGAACTGCAGACACCACACTGCTCAGTTTATGTTTGGATGTTCTGTCCTTAGGGTGGACCAGCCTCTGTCTGAGAGTCCTGTTGGGTTTGAAATGTACTAAGATGTTTGGAGAAAATCCTTCTTGGTTCTCAGATACTCCAGCAACATTAGGAATGACAATGATATTTTGTCTCTTCTTCTCCTTGTTCTGTTCAATGGTGTGATTTGTAGATTTCCTTGCTGACTTGACAGAAGTCCAGTTAGGATAGCCACATGTTTGGAGAGCTTTTTTAATATATTTTTTGTTCCTTTTCATTCCCTTCTATGTGTGGGTGTTCAGCCCAATGCTGTGAAGTTCTGATGACAGAGAGTTTGTGTTCCAGTGGGTGGTGAGAGTCAAACAGAAGGTTCTGATCTGTGTGGGTTGGTTTCCTGTAGACCTCAATGTTGAGGCTGTCCTCTCTTTCCATGTGAACCAAACAGTCTAAAAACAACAGCTTGTTGTAGTTTGCATCCTCTCTGGAGAACTTGATGTTGTTGTCAACAGAGAGGATGTGTCTGGTGAACACTTCTACTTCTTTAGTTTGGATTTTGACCCAGCGGTCATTCACATATCTGAACCAATGGCCCGGTGTAGCTCCTTCAAAGGAGTTCAGGGCTCTGTTGCACTTCCTCTATGTAGAGATTGGCCACAAGCTGTGACACTGGAGATCCTATGGCACAACCATGCTTCTGTCTGTAAAAACTGTCATACTTGAAATAAGTGGTGGAAAGACAGAGGTCCAGCAGGGTGCAGTTCTGGTCTGGAGTGAAGTTGGTCCTGTTGTTCAAATCCTTGTCTTGTAAGAGTCGTTTTCTGACAGTTTCCACTGCTTCTGATGTAGGTATGCAAGTGAAAAGAGAAGTAACATCAAAGATACAATGATACTGCTTTTTGAATTGATAAAGCTCCTTGGATGAGAAGTGAAACGTCTTCAGTTACAGAATAGAAGTCGACTTGTTTTTTTTTTTTACCTTTTTTTGGATTTACCATGCTCTGGATGACTGATAATCTACACTCTTAATCTATTAATCATACACACTTTGCACTAAAAAAGTGCTGTGTCTGTGTTTAACGATGTCAGTGTTTTTAGCCAGGTGTTATTTTGCACAAATTTTAAACATATGCAACATTAATAACATTTGTTCTTATTAATTTTTAAAATTATACTCATTAATTCATTAACTGGGCATGCATGTCCTCATGCATCCATCAGGGGGCGCTGCCGCACCCTCACAACCCCTGCTTCCCACAGAATGGAGATTACTAAATTGCGAACATCCTTCACATTGCTGCCTTCTTCCGTCCTATCTGAATCAATCTATACATAAAACTCACTCCTCCAAGCTAAAGTGTGTGTTTTTACATCTAAAATTCATCATTTAAATGCGGTCCGATTGAAAAAAAGTCAAGTTAGGTTTTGTTTTAGATCAGCTGTGAGTGGACGTTTAAAACTTCAGCAAATCGATAGGAATTCAGAGATAGGAGGACATCTATCAGTCTGTCTGCTGGACTGCACACACAAGCAGAGACAGCTGGACAGAGGAGGGAGCTGAGCTCTCACCAACTCCTGCCAGCACAACAGAAACATAAATGCTGCTGGGAAGGTGTGGACTAACATGGGAATGAGTGGCTCACCTGGGCGTGCCATCCAACCCGCAGGTCATTACGACACTCCTTCCCTGCTCTATCCAGGTTGAGGTAACTCGGTGTTCCTGAAGTTTGAACAAAAGGATCGCATGGAAAGAGAATGGAGCTGCTGCTTCCTCTAAATCACACGTAAGTTGTTTTTGTTTACAGATCTGTGTTTCATCGTTTTATAATTAAACATTGTTTTAGTCGATTGTAGATTTAAACAAACAGAAGTGACTTTATGCGTGTGTGTGGGAATAAAAAACACCATTAAGGCCATGTAAGGTTTTTCTTTTTTCCCCCCCTCCTGTTTGTTTAAACACTTGACAAATATTCTGTTTAAAGCATGATCACGTGTCAGACCTGCGTTGTTTGTCTTCCACAAGTAACAGCTTGTAGATAAGAAAGTGACCCGTGATTGTGACTCTAAAGGAGTTAGTGTGATTTTTGTAGGTTTCAGAACCTCTTTGTTAACATCACACTGTAATTAGCTGTATTGGAAAGAGGTTTGTGCAATATTTCTTACATTATAGTGAAACCAGAAGAAGTTACAGCCATTCTATTTTCTTTCTTTCTGTCAGAATTAATAAGTCAAACTGACAGTTTTAAATAATCCGTGACCAATGGCTATTTCATAGTCTTATACATAAAAAAGAAACATTTACATCAGCTAAAATCCTGTCTTTATTTATAGGATTGTAAATACTTCTCAAACCTTCTGAGAAACCCGCCAATAAAAGATGCAGCCAGGAAGTTCTCCGGTTCCTCCACCTCCACCTCCACCTCCGCCACCACCACCTCTTCTTCCACCTCCACCTCCACCTCCACCACCACCTCCAGGACTCCCTCTGTCCCAACATGGAGCAGGTTTTGCTGGTCGCCGGCGGTCCAGGATGCGCAACTTCAACTGGGAGACCCTTCCCAAACACAGTGTGATCGGAAAGCACAACATCTGGACAGCAGACAAGACCTACGGAGGGTATGAGCTGGACACTGATCACATGGAGGAGTTATTCAGCCACAACCACGGCCAGCAGCAGCTCAAAGGCCAGAACCGCCAAAGTCTCAGGGGGCAGCTGCCTTCTGCTCGTGGAGGGGAAATGGTAAGAAACCTCATAGTTAAACAAATTCCCATTTAAACCCTCAACCCAACAGCTTGCAGCAACAGATTGAAACTTGAAAATGTGTTCCTTTGACCTGCGTCGATTTTATTTCTCTCCAATGCATTTGAGATAAACATCTGAGCACCCCACTCCCACTTCCTCTAAAAATGTACAACTCTTACTGCTACAAACATTTTTTAGAAATTGAACAACCTATTCCTGGTAGCTCATCGTGATCAACAACAACGTGCAAGTTCTGTTTCAAGAATAAAAATCCGTTGTGAAAGCAATTTATATCTCCAATATTTTAAAATAAATCTAATAAAAATTTTAACATTGTTTTACTAAAACTGTAGTAAACAGCAACGTAACTATGTGAAACACTGGATGTAAAATAACTCAAAACATGGGTGGAGTCACAATTTTCTGTTTACCAAAGGAAGGAATAATTGTGTCCTCAGAACAGTAGTCTGTATAGAACTTGGGTTCTCAAGTGTCACTATTGTGTGTTGTAAACAGTGTTTACATGTAGAATTGTATATCATGCAAGTTTTGTCAAACATAAACAAGTTAAAATCTGTTCTTAAACCTTTACTTTGTCTTCTTTAGCTTCTTGGAATAGGACAAAACATATCGCTGATACACAATATTAGGCTATCTTTCCCCAGACTGTTCGATACAGTCAACTCAAAGAAACCTTAACCTTTGGAATCGGCTGCCTTTTTGGAAAGCTGAAGTATTTGTGACAGAAGAGATGTTTCTCAAGCCAATAGTTAATTATCTCAACTGTCACACTTGTCACACTGTTTTCTTCCTCCATTTTCCAGGTTTCCATCCTCAGCTCCAAGAGAAGCATGAACATTGGAATATTCCTGAAGCAGTTCAAGCGGTGAGTCAGTGGTACCACTTTTGGGGTGTAATAGCTTTTGCTCAATGATTTCTTCATGTTACAGTGTAAAACAACACAAGATGAGGCAGATGGATTTGCAACATGACTGCATCACACTCACAAAGACAGCATGCCCAGACAGGTTGCATGTACACTGGGATGTCCCTCTGGCATTCGGTTTAGATTATATCAGTAACTGAAAGGCTTTATGAATGTATTGTCTAAGGCTGTTTGGCAAACACAACAGATCTAACAGGAAATGAAAGAATGTAATTGTTAATTATCTGAAACATTTGTGATCTGACTGACAGAAATATCCACAAGAGCACAAACAGACCAACTTAATCACAGAGAAGTCGAACTTGTTTGGTCACTTTCTGCTATACAAAAGTGTAGAACTTTTTTTTACAGTATTCCAGCATTTTTAAATTCCTCACAGCAGGCGAAATGAAAATTCTTAAGATTTTCCTCAGCTAATGAAACAGGCAGAGGCTTGTTGATGTCAGCCGTCCAAGTTTTCCAAGCCTACAAAATGATGGTTTTAACATAGAACCACAGCTCACAAGATGTTCCAGCCCCACACAAACACTGAAAACATTATGACTGATGATGACTACAGAGCTGAACACGTCCTGTGTCTCCACCTTCATCCGCAGGCCTGTAAAAGACATGATTGAAGACATTAAATCAGGAAGCGGTGTCAGTTTTGGCTCTGGAAAACTACGGGAGCTGTCCAGATTGTTGCCAGAGGAAGGGGAGGTATTTGACTTTTTTTTTGTATCATGCAAAATCTCTTGACATTATTCCTTTTATTTCATACCTAAGAATAAAGATAATTCAGATATATGATTTATGATGTTTTTTCCCTCTGATCGTAGCTAAAGCAGCTGGTTGGGTTTAAAGGTGACCCATCTGCTCTCCCTGAAGCTGATCTTTTTATGCTAATGTTGATCAAGATTCCCAGGTAAGCACCCTGAATGTAAATTGATCAATTAAACATATTATTGGCACTGGGCATCTTCTAATGTAAATGGTGATTTGCTTGATTTTCCTTAGTTATGAAGAGCGACTGAGCTGCTTGGTGCTGAAAGATGATTTTTATCCCATCATGGATGAAATGAAAGAATTCATTGGCACATTGACAACAGCTGGAAATGGTGTGGTTGGTTTTCCTACATTTATACACATGAGACTTTTAAAAATAGTTGTTAAACCTTTGAACTTTGATGCTAACATCATATTTCTTTTTTTAGAGCTGTTAGCGTGCGACCATCTCCATTCTATTATTCGCCTGGTGTTGAAGACTGGAAATTACATGAATGCTGTAAGTGTTTAATATGTGATGTAGGAGTAACAGAAGACTGCACTTTCCTTTTAAATTTGTGCATCACTGATCTGAAAGCATTTGTTTATTCACAGGGTGGTTATGCAGGAAGTGCAATTGGCTTCCGAATGTCCTCTCTGCTGAAGTTAGCTGATACCAAAGCAAACAAACCTGGGATGAATCTCATGCATTATGTTGTGATGGCAAGTCATCTTTCGTATTTTCATTCCTGTATCCTAAACTATGTTTGCAAAATGTGATTCTTCCATAACACTTATGTGTTCCACACAGGAAGCTCAGAAGGCAGATTTAACACTGTTGAAGTTTCCAGAGCAACTCAAACATATTGAAGCTGCAGCAAGGTAATGAAAAAGAAATCACAGTTTAACTTTTTTACTTCCTTGGCGGCTTCATTATTTAATATTTTTACTTTTTTTTTAGATTAACTAAAAGTGACATTGAAGCTGAGTTTGAAAGACAGGTGAAGAGAATACAAGATGCCAAAGCAAACACCTTGAAAGAAGAAGATCTGAAGGCACAGATGGAGGATTTTATAAAGGTGATGATTGCTTTAGCCATAGGGAATTCAGTCTAGTGTCAGTGAAATTCATTGATGAATATGTTTCTAATTTCTTGGTTTGGGTTTCAATTAGGAAGCTGAGGGTTGCTTGGAAGAAACAGAGACTGATCTGGAAGAACTGCAGTCAGTCAGTGACTCAGTGGCTGAGTACTTCTGTGAAGACTCCCAGACCTTTAGACTGGAGGAATGTTGCTCCATTTTTCACTCTTTCTGTGAAAGGTTTATTCGGGCCATACAGGTAAGCCAATGTGCTGACATACAATATTTCTTATCTGAGCTAAAGAACAAACAAACAAATATCACTTGTCTTCACTCATTATGCTATTATTTTTCTGCAGGAAAACAAGGCCAGAGAGATGGCAGAGATGAAACGGAAACGTATTGATAGATTACAGAATGCAGTCAAGCGCAGATCCACAGCAACCTGCTCAAGTAGAGACAAAGAAATGGATGGTATTACATTAGAGTACGTACTGCAGAACTTGCTCACCAATCGCAGGAGGAGACCTGGGACGCCTTCATCAACACATGGAAGCCCAAGGAGTGACAGTCCCACTAACAGAAGCCTATCAGAAATCAGTTCTCAGACAAATCTTCCCACTGGAATTCAAAACAATAAAGACAGTTTCAGAGCGAATGAGATGTGCAAAAAAGAGTGGAACTCAGCGACTGAACTCACACAAACCTTTTCACGAGAGAAAGTTAAGTTACATTGTGAGAACAATAACCCAGAAGGTGACAATACCTGTGAAGAAAAGATAAACTCTTCCCAAAAAGAGAATACTCTGGATGTAACACACCCAACCAGAATGACCTCCAGAACCCTTTCATCAATTAGATCTTTTTCTGTCAACACTGAGGATGATGAGGAAGATATACAAGACAATAATGAGGAGGAGGCCCAAAAGCTGCGTGAAGCATCTAAAAAGGTTTTGCAGTATCAGAGCAGCCGTAATAGTGCTTCGTCAGTGGACTTCTCTCTGGAAAACCAGAAGTCTCCTTCTGCAAAGCCCACCTTGCCTCGTCAGCACACCTTCGATGAGGAAACTCAAAGATATCCTGACGATCCAACCAACGAGGATTTGGTTCGACTTCTGCTCGGTCCCCAGTCTTCCTCAAAACGTGACCTCAGCCGCCGACATACTCTACCTACTAAAATCAGGGAAGATAACCCTGAGACCCAGTCCACAGTCAGAAGTCCAAATCTTGTGGAACAGGTCAAAGAATCCCAACCAGGACAGGATGTTGGACATGCACCCTCAAAACCAATGTTTGATTTCACTGATCCTTCCCACAACTTAAAGAAATCCAGTGGTCAGGACCAGAATTCTCCATCAGCAGAAAAGAAAAGTAAACCAAATGATCCTTCAGTCCACACTCCAGATGGAGGGCTCCAGGAGCTAAACCTGAAGGACAAATCAATGGAGAGCACCAGCAGCCAACAACAGATAAATAATGATAACATTCTTCCGAGGAGCAATTGGTTTAAGACTGACAACCCAGGATCTTTTTTCAGTTTTTTGAAACGCCTTGGAGATATGGGCAAACAGCAGAACAGCAAGGAAACTGTTCTTAAGGGCACAGATTCTAGTGTGTAGGCATGGAAAATATGTTTAAATTATGACAAAAATGTATTACTTTGAAGTGTATGTAATTTAAAATGTTAATTAGCCAATAAGAGTTCAATTCAGGTAACATATTGATGAGATATAATTACATGTTATATCATGATGGCATTGTAGTGTTTTCTTCATTTTAAGTTTGAAAGAGACAGTTTTAAGAAACTGAAGAGGTTTTGTTAGGAGATGGTATTTTGTATGTTGTACCACTAGATGGCAAGATTGGACAGTAAGTTGACAAAAGGAGGTTGAGTTGTGAAAAGTGTTGTGAATTTGCAGGGAATGTGTATGTTGTTGATTACCAGGAGAAAGAAGAGCAAACCTGCTGTAAGACATTTGCCTCCACTTTTTATCCATAAATAATATTTTTTACTGTCTTAGTATGTTCTTGGATAAACAAGTAGGTATTTGCACTGGTTGCTCTTTGTCAAAATGGAAGATTCTGAAGAATGTACTGAGAAAGTGTTGAAAGTGTTGAGGTTGATGAGAGAAGAGAGATTCCAGCTAAGACAAAAAAACTGAAACTGTATTAATGTTTTTTTATGTACCATTTGATGCTAATGTTTGATTTTCTTTTATAATTGTATACAATGTTTTTTAAATTTGCAATTGTACAATAATTAATATATTTGCATTGAGAATCTTTTGATTCCCTGTCTCTTGTTTGAGAAACACATCAGATGTGCAGAAGCCCATGCTTGCTTTTACAGTCTAAGTGAATCTAGCCATTGTTTTTGATGAAAAATGGGTCAGTGTTACAAAGGCTGCATCTATCTGAACACAGCTGAACCGTGGAGAGACTGTGATCAAGAGAACAATGCTGAGCCTAAACAGGCTCGTTAACGGCACAACATTTAAGGCTAAATATATTACAATCACTTAATCTATATCACAGCTAAATATAGCTCCGTTAGGAAGATACAATCAGCAAATCCATCAACAAGGTCATGAAGTTTGTTCACGTCAAAGTTGCTGATAGTTTCAGTTATTAAAATGATTAGTTTATCAATCTTACAATAGATACTCCCACTTGATTGCAACTATGACATAATTTAAAGTGGATTAAATTAGACTGCTTTTAGAGTTTTGGGGGGATATAATATATAAAAATGGTGAGATGCATAAATACTCAAACTACAGAAATAACAAAAGCAATATCAACTAACTTACATTTTGTGAATTTGTTTTTGTAATTGTAACACTAAATAGAAATGAAATAAATTCTATTCATAAGATGGGTATATATATATATATATATATATATATATATATATATATATATATATATATATATATATATATATGGTATTTATATGTACAGGACTAATTTTAATAGTGGTTTTTCTGACTGAGTCTCAGATTAAAAGAACAAACTGATTAATGAGGAAACAGAAGAGTTGTTCTCTCTTTTTTGTTTACACAAAAGACTGGTGATTGTTGAAATTCTTTGAAATGATAAACGATTTTGTAATGAAATACATTCTACACATTACATAAATATACCAACCTAAAGCCTTTAACCGGCTTTAAATATGCAATGTTTTTTTTTTGTTGTTATTTATGTAATTATGTTACATAATATCTGTTTCCAAGTGCAGTAAATAGATCAATGTAAATAATATACAACAGTTTGAAGCATTAATTTATTCAAAAGACCTTTGATTTATTGCAAAATTCCACACAATGCAGTATTTCAGAGCTTAGATTCTTTATTTAATAATAATTGCATCCAGGAAATGCCAGTTATGCTAGTGAGACTTGTAATATGGACGTGAGCTCTGTTCACTGCTGCCAGACTGCTGCAGCCATCTTGACTAAACTGGAAGCAGTCTCCATGGCAACTCCGCCTTGCAGAATAAAAGCCAAAGAAGACTGTGTTTGCCCTCCGAGCGCCACCCCCCAACAAACTCCTCATTCCCTGTAATACCACAACATCCACAGAAACAATATGCACATTATACACATACAGAGAGTGTTAGCTTCTCCCATTCAACTTCATTAAGACACAGAATATTTTAATCCTGGGGTACTGCATTCTACTTCCATATTTTAGGCCTGAAAATGTGATTTTTCCACCTTACCCACACATATCCTGTATCACTATTTATACCCCAATTAGAATGATAAAATGTTCTGACATTAAGCCTCATAATACTATAAACTGTGGAGTTTCCAGTTGGAGTAAACATACCCATTCTTGTGCTTTCTCTCAAACATTTCTTTCACTTTGTCAAATTCAGATTAATTAGTTATTTTACTGTTTAAAGGTACCTACATGAAGACTGGTCCAATAAATAAATAAACAAACTATAAAACAAGAAAGAAAATCCACACAATTTTAATGTGTCCTTAAACTAAGTTTGTAAGTAACATTTATAAGTTCTCTATGGAAACAGACGAAGTGACTGAAAATAGGTCAACAAAGGTGACTTCCTTGGAAAATCTGTTTGCATTTGAGAAGTCTGGCAATTTTGATGTATTAGTACGTATTTACACTCAGATTTGTTGAGTAAAATATGACGATAATAGTGTTTTGTTTACATTGAGTGTAGAGCCACATTTCAGAATTACATATCAGTATATCTGGAAAACTACTGTAGTAAACTCTTTCAAAATGCACTGTTTGATAAAGTTTAGGATAATTTTTTTATATTTGATTTAATACTTTGCAATGAGTACCTTTGATGGTATAAAAAGTACTCCTCAGGTAGGTATTTCTGGAAAAAAACAAGGACAAACCTACTGTAAAGATCACTTACCTGATTGTTTTATTTTGGGAGCATGTTCTTTTTGCTTTTAACAAAACATTGCATGCCAATAATTGTACAATAAATGTAACAAACGGAATCCTTTACCCTTTTAAGGATGAAGGGTGGTAACTACAGAAGCCAAACCCCTTTGCACCAGACAGACCTCTCCCTCAGTCAGATCCGTACATGTCATTTCTGTTCCACATTTCCTGCCCTCCTCCATGTCCTGCTTGTTTCTTTAACCCCGCCCTCTTGTTTAAGCCCCGCCCCCAGAGCTCTCCTTTCGCTCGTCCTCTTCCTTACTGTCCCCGTCTCCTCCCAGACAGACCCTGCCCTTTCCTTTCTGTCGCCGTGTCTGTGGATTCTGTTGTGGGGGATCGGTGGACTGACAATGGGAATCTTCCTGCAGTGCTGACCTCCTCCTCCTTTCTGCTTTATGTAAGTATCGCCTCTTCCACCCCCCACCCCCCCGCGATCGTGTTTCTGTTTGTGTATCTGTCCGGTGTCCTCCATATAATGCAATGAGCAGAGTAAGCAGATGAATAATTGATTACCATCCTTACCAGCATCTGTGTACTGATAAATCACAGAACTTGTTGTTTCTCATAATGCTGCCCTTTTCTTTACTCCGTTTTATTATCATCTAATATATTTAGTAAAGGGCTTTTCTTTCAGCTTCAGGAGTAGCTGTTAGACTAAAAGACTCTGCTGCTGTGATTTTTTTCAGTGCTTCCTCAGCCAGCCCACACAGTTCTCCATTTTAGCCTGCAGCCGGCTGGGCTCTGAGGCAGGTGGGCATCTCTGCTGCAGTCTGAGGGCTGGGCTCTGTAATCAACCATACATCCTCCTTTGTTTACAGGATTACTGAGCTGTCCTTGCTCGTCTGAGCTGAATTTATATGAAGCCGGCTGGGCAGCTCTCAGAGGCACATGGGAATCTGCATGTTGCTTGCCTACAGCCAGTCGGTGACATTCATTGTACTGCAGCAACAGCACCAGGCAATGCATCATTTCTGCACCACAGGCCCAGACTGTTAGCAGATGCTTTTGTGGCTCAGTATGGAGACGTCTTTGTTCTGGAGGATGACTCATCAACATGTACAATGATATTAAAAGTTTCTCTTATAGTGTAGATAATAGAGGTGTTTGGCAGGCTTTTCTCTGCCGGCTGCTTGCACTGGGTCACTGAGAGGTTCCCAGACAGTCCTGGATGCTGCGCCCAAGTCCAGATTCTTAGCAGTAGTTAGATGTCTGTGTCAAGGCTTCAGTGTTTCTGTGGACTTTGAATAAGCAGGGTGGTGCATTCATGTGTTGTTTTTCTTTTGTTTGTTTGTTTTTTTATAGTTATTTTTATATAATCTGTAGGTATACTAGTTGATCAAATTGTAAGAGAACTGAAGATGAAACAACAATGATGCCAGTCATGCAGTAAGGAAAGCTTAAATTGTATCTCAGAAGTGAGCAGATAAACAGAACGACCTTTGAACAGAGGTTTGATCAAAAGCAGACAATGAAGAAGATGCAACATGGACTCTAAATATTTTTAAAATAACACCCATTTTAAAGAAAATGATTATCTGAGTTAAAACAAAAACATTCATAGAAAGATTGCTTGGGGTCATTGCAAGTTCTTTTTAAACAATCTGGATTATATCAGTAAGTATTTTTTAAAATAATCCATGAAATTGCAGTGTGGAGTCTTTATGACCCTCCTAACCTGTTACACATAACGACTTAATTGAAAATTCTAACATAACCCTTTAAGAAACAGAATAAACATGATAATGGCCAATTTGAAAGTGTAAAATAGTGACAAGCACAGCGAATCTAAGACAATATCCTGAGGCTTAAATCGCATCATCTGAATGAGTTAATTTTCAATCCAGGTGTCTGTCAGTGTGATTGTATTCTGCTGCTTTAGCTCTGCTGTTAGGATTGATCAGATCCACTCATTAGGAGTTTGCTCAGCCATTTTAATATACAACACTCACTGTGGGCTAGTATCCTTTTTGTCACCTGAGGAATTACAAATACATGATAACATCATTAGAAGGATGGAGTCACGTCAAGCATTATCTGTGATAATTAGATATGACTTTAAGGAGTTTGTTGGCTGCTAAAAAACATTTTTCAGACTAAGCATTACATAAAAAGTACATTGTAGAGGATTTTCTTAATCTTTAAAATTTAAAGATTCTTTCAAAATTGTTGATTTTAGCCAAATGCAGTTGAAAAAATAATTAGATCCATACATGGGTGTACTGTATGCATTTTTGTCATCTTAACAGAACAGGTTATTTATCTTTGCTTGGAAATTAGAATAATTACATAAGACAATTTTTTTTTATTTTGATTTGTGCATGCTGTAGAATTTCTAGTATTTTCTTTTTATCAAACCAGACTATTGTATTTTTAAAAGAACTCTTTCTACATTCCAAACTCTCTCTGGTCATGCGTGTAGGCCTTCATGCTTTGTTTCCAGTCTCCAAGATGATTAATGCACCCCAGTGCATCACACAGTCCACTGGTAATCAAATCACCAAGTGAAACACTGTGGGCTTCAAAGAACAACACATTAATGTGAACATGGTGGCAGGAGTTACAGTGCGAGAGACACATTTGTTCTGTTGCTCTTACTGCAGGTGAATGATTGTTGAAGGCAGCGCTCGTGCATCGATCGACCTTTTGCAAACTCTGCAGTGCATGTTATGCCTGCAGACACAGCGCCTGCATGCCGCATTGTCTTCTGCCAATGTTTATCGTAATGGGATCTTAGTGGGGAGACCTACATCTCTGCTGACGTGACGTGGTCAGTCTGACATGTCTCCACTCATGAGTGGTCACAGCTTATCAGTCTGCATACAGGAAAGATTATTCAGACCTTTATTATTTCAGTTGGTAATGTTGTGGAGACTTAGCTTAGCAACTTTTTGTGGTATTTATAAAATATTATAGATCTAAATATATAGAGAGTTAGGAAGACAAAAATAAAGTATACACACTAAAAACTGCACCATATTGGTAACTCAGCACTGGGTCAAATTTGACCCTGACTTTTTCTTAACTCAGCAGAGTTGGATTATCAGTTTGACCCAACATACCCGGTTAAGTTTTCTGCCTAACAAATGTTGGTAAAATAACTAATTTGTTGAATTAGAGCTCCTAAATGTTGAGTGAAAAAGAACACCCTAAAATCTGGGATAATTACAACTTCTGCTAGCTAGTTGGCACTAACTGCCTTTAGCATCAGCTAACTAGCACCAACTTGTGTTTTTTTTAGGAACTCAAATTTACTGTAGAGTGCAAGTTGTTTTTACCATCTTACTTTTACTTATAAACTTAAAGCAGAGGTCAGTTAGTTTAAATGGGGTCAGCTTCTGGATTAAAATAGTGGACTATGAAGAATGACACGTCTCATCTCAGACCCAACCACTGGGTCCAACTTTTGACCCAATATTTGGTCAAACCAACTCCACCTATGACCCAACAGCTTTAACCCAGCAGTTGAGTTATCAAAATAACCCAACAGTTTTTGGTGTGTGATTTAAAAATGCTAAATCCAGTTTTCTCTAAGATGAACTAACTGAAAATATTATAACATGAAAGAAACAGGAGTGAATCTTCAGTCTCAATAGCTGTAAGTATCCAGCAGACTGTTTCTAACGTTTATGGATGCACTGTAAGGCAGTGAAGTGAAAGCACAGCTTGTTAGTTTTAGTAGAAGTTACTGTGTTATGTGAATGATAACTGATGAGTCATCTCCAGGCACCCTTAAAAGCCCCTCAGCCTCCTCTTAACAACGACAGCAACAAAATGTTGACAAAATGGCTTTTTAAAATTATTTTGAAAATACAAATGAGATGATGCAGTTTGTCATACTTCACTCTTGTTGTAGTCAGTTGTTTGATCATGCTAAAACTTGATGGATTTAAAAAGAGAGTCACAAATAAATTTCAAACAAAGAGACAGTTACACCAGTGCAGGTGACATATCAGATTTTTAACTTTCTAATGTAATTCATGAATAGTTTCTGAGGCAAATCTTTGTTAAATTCTCTGCTACGTAGCTGCTTTTATCACTTTACCATGTCATCTTTCTTCCCCTTTCATTCTCAGTCCTCTATATTTGTTTAATGCACTGCAGCATTTCCTAAAACTTCAAACTGCCCATACAGAGTGCAGGAACAATTACCGTATGAAGACACATGACCAAGGGGTTGAAATGCAAACTGCAGACTATATTTAAACCCCATCTAGACAGCATATCACCGAGGGCCAACACTTCAGGCTTCAGGTCAGTCAGACTTTTGCCAAAGTTTGGCTGTTCAGGACACAGCCAACTGCTGAAATAAATGGTGCCGAGTTTCCATGCTGCAGTGCCACAAACGCTGTACAGCGGATAATATTACAGAGTAAGAGAGCTATAAAGGGCATATTCCAAAAAATGGTGCTTGTAATCCAACACAGAGATACAAAGGTTATTTTAAAATGTATTGCAGACATACAGGCTGGATGTGAGATACTTACAGGGGAAACGGGGGAAGAGGAAGGGAAGAGGAAGGTACTGTTTTGGGGCCCTGAAGTAAACACATCCTGGAATCTCAAATAGTCACACAAAAGGAATGATATTACTAACCAACAGATTACAGTGTCTTTAAAGGGACAGCTTCCCATTTCTGTTTTCATTATTTGTCAGCTTTCAGTAGGATCATAATGGTTCACTTAGCATTAAAATGGACATCTAAAAGACATGCAAATCACTTTTTATATCAGATTTTTTAATGGGGGGTTTTCTATGCAGTTGGTCTATCTTAAAATAGCTCTATTATGATCATTTATTATTAATATTATCAATCAGTTTTAATACCAAGTCCTGGCATCACGTCAGATAGTTTTAATTTGCCAGCTCTCATAATATGTCTTCATGAGGCTAACATTCAAGCACTTAACTTTCTTGTTCCAAAGCAGAAAATTAACAATTTTCAGTAAAAATCTCTTTCATGTTTTCAGAAATTAGTTTTCCACCAAATTCCAAGTCTATACTAAAACCAAATTGTAAAACACAAATTTTCTAAACTAACTAATTAGAACATATTGATAATAATATTTAATGGGTTTCATGGAAATAAGCTGATAGAGTTCCACCATGTGAAATGAAATTAATAGCATTCAATAATCAGACACATTGAAGTGCTTACAGTTGGTGGTAGTCTATTTATTTATTTTTCTCCTAAAATTAAAATAGGGGTGAGGGAAGCAGCAGGTCATTTGATCAGACTCAGTTTTTTTCTAATCCATAAATAATAACTTGTTTTAATCACAAGTCAAAAAGTACAGGTTTTACTTTAAGGATAATACTGGCATTTATTAGTTTTTAGTAATGATTTGATAAAAAAAAAAAAGCTTTGCTGGTGACGTAATTTAGAGCACAAATCCCAAAGGGCTACAAGGTCTACCTACTAGTAAACACCCAGATTACACTGAGGACAATATTTTCTGTGATTGTGAGATCATGTTATCCAATTAAAGCATTTATAAAAGACATTCTTATCTTCAGAAGGAATAAGTAAACAACCAATCCCACACATAAAATACTTAAATATCATCTGCTCTTTGAAGTTTTTTTTTTGCAATTCGTGTATTATTTAGTTTTGTAATTGTGGAAATGGCCTATTTTTCATTAAGACAGATTTGTATTTACTGGGTGTGATGGTGTAAACTGAATCTGGTAATCCAGATGGCAGACAAGAACTGACCCTGCGGGAGGACATTAAGCCACTTAACTGCAAATCGGGGTGAGAGTGGCAGCTGATACTTTACAGTCAAACAACTGAATCTGCAGACCTTCACATGCTGTAGATTTCTGAGAAAGAAAAGAAAATGTGAGAAAACACAGCGTAGCTGCAATAAACCAAATATGTTTTTGTATTTGTCAAGCCACAAATATTCCAGGTTTCTCCCAATGTTCAAGTTATATGAAAGTTCTGTGATACCTTCTAAGGACTGCTGTCAGGGAGAGACTGTTTTTAAAGGAAGATCATCTTTCTGTGGTGAGTCAAGTGGGAGTAACTGAGGCTGCTGGGAGGACAGAGAGGCTGGGTGGAAGGGAAGCGAAGGTGGTGGAGGTTGGGTGGGTGGGNGGGGGGGGGTTGTCGCAAAGGCTTGCCCTCCATGATGGGAGGAGCCCTGGGGCTTTGGCTCACCCAGCTTCCTCCTGACGTCACTGTTCATGGAGTAACACAGGGAGGGGAGGACCCGCGGGCTGGGCTTGTTCTGTGGACAGTGAAAGGGCTTCAGCAGAGGCCTTCTAATCGCTTGGGAAGCAGCAACAATAGAGTCTGTGTGCCTGAAAACATTTGTAAGATTTTTGTGGTTGAGTTGAGGCCTGCTGACACTTCAGAGCATCTATACATTTGAAAGGGTGAAAAGAAAGATGACAGGGTAATAAATAATGAAGGGAAAATATGAAAGGAGGGCAATGTATGTGGGGTTTAGCTGTGAGAAGAACTGGAATGCTATTGTTCGAGCTCGCTTCTTGTCTGCGCTGCAGACAGGGACAGCTGCGTCAGAGGCCTCCTTTCTTCGTGTGAGACAGGCAGCCCAGCTCCCTGAGAATCAGACAGACAGGTGGTTCCTGAACTCAGCCTGCTGCTTGGAGTCAAGGGAAGGAACTAGAAGGAATTTGGGGAGTGGCCTTGTAAAGCTTTGTCTTTCCTCTTCTCACTCTTAAAGAAAAAAAGGTTGTAGATGTGTTTATTAACGTACAGTTATAATCTAAAAGGACACAAAGCTTTAAAATGTTCAGATTCAGGCCTGAAATTTAAACTAATCTTAGGTCGGTGAGAAAAAAAAGACATAAAAGAAGTTGTTTAGTAACTGTGTTAATTCAAAATAAACTTGTAGGGGTATGAAAAATATAACATTGAGTCTGCAGCAGTTAAATACACTCTACAAAGACAAGGTTAGATCTGTGCTGAAGAGGTAAAATTTAGCTTCAAAACAAGGACCGGATCTCCTCCTTTCAGGCTTACATTAAGTTCACTCTTTGAAATTTTAGCTGAATAAAGTTCAGGGTTTCTACAGTCTTAAAAAGCATAGAATTTGGTTTCAGTATTTTTTAGGTCAGAATAAATATAAATAATAAAACAGAGTATAGAAAAAGATTTGTGTTTCTAAGCTATTGCATTTTCTGAGGAATTACATTAAAAATTTCAAAAATCTGTTTAGAGCAGCAGAGTATTCACATTAATTGTGCAAAAAGACACTCATCGTGATGTTCACTTTTGGTTCATCTATAGTTTCTGAGTTTCTCTTGAGAACTATAAACTCATCCAGCTTTACAGGTTAATTTAAATTAGTTTGACATCTAATGACGAGGTTTTCTGCCAACCTCAGGTTACTTCCAATAAGAGCACTCAGAGTGATACATGGCTGTAAAACTGCAGATTATTAACCACATATGACAGATGCAGTAGGTTGAGCGACTTTTCAGTCACAAGGTAGCCCAGCCCTAAAACATACAAAAGTAGCCTTTTTTTACCACATTTTACCAAACGAATATGATTTATTTGTGCAGAATAAGCATTTACCACTAATATCACAACCACAAACTAGTTAGGAAAAGCGTTTTGTTTTAAATCCTTGTTATGTGCACAGTATGTTTTTTTTTTGTTTTTTTTATGATTGAAGCACAAAGATATTAAAACACCACTATATACATATTCACAACAAATTTACTTAATGACAAAAAATTGGCTGAAAAAATCAGAAACATTTGAAAATCGAATTCTCGAAAAATATGGAATTTCAAACTGGATATTGTGTAGGAACCCTGAAAGTCAGTTGTGATGGTTTTGAAATTTACAGCTGTAAACTGTTGGCTCATTCTTTCATTCTCGTGATTTGATTGTATCTGCAACATTATTTGCCCAGAGGAATGTCACTTTTTAGTGTTTCTTAGAATAAAGATGTTTTTGCATTTCTGCTAAGTAATAAATCAACCAAAATCAGTTAAATAGAAGCTTGTCTTGTTTTGAAGTTGTTTTGAGTAAACAACCATGACTGTGTATTTAACAAGTTTTCACGAGAACCTAACGAGGCGTGATATTGTCTTCATTTGGTGGTGCGAAGAAATTTAGAAAAAGTGGGGGGAAAAAGCACCAAAAACATAGTTTTATTGAAAAACTCAACACGTCATTGTTTGTAAAGATGCTTTAATCCCTTTTGTGCTTTTATGCTATATGACAGATGTACAACACCCCAGAGGCATGCTGAGTTAATCTGTGCTTGACCCAGTGATACAGTTTCATGTGACAGCAACGCTGCCATCTGAGCAAGACCCACCATGACATCCACTCATTCCAGATGTCATGTAAATACTGAAACTGACACTCTGTAAGGAGTGACACAAATCATGCATCTCAAACTTTTCTTATGACCTCAGTACTGAATATATAATATTTATACAAACCAATCTGAGTGCAGGAATGTTGGGTCATTTAAAGACTGTAGTCATTTTGTCTGATTGCTCTCCTCTGTGGTATTGATCACATGTTTTGGTTCTCACTGCAATAACTTGCTGGGAATTTTCACTTATAAAGTCAAATGACCTGAGAGGCTCACATCACTGAAATAGTTTGCTGAGAGGGGGAGCATAAAATGTCAGCGGATACAGCGTTTAAAGGAGGTTTATAATGCCAACATTACTATGACTCATTCCTTCCTTTAGCTTGCTCAAGCAAATCCGCCTTTCTCACCCCGTATGAATGTTTCCTCAAGGAGTTCTTAACATTTCCTCTGTTTCTTCCACCTCATGTGTGCAGGTTAAGTGCTCCCTGCTTCCCCCTTTGAATGTCAGTCATTATGGCCAAGCGTGAGACCAGCAGCACCAGCCCTGTCGTCAGGCAGATAGACAAGCAGTTTCTGGTCTGCAGCATCTGTTTGGACCGTTACCACAACCCTAAGGTTCTGCCCTGCCTGCACACGTTCTGTGAGAAGTAAGCTTTCAATCATTCAGTAAAATTTTAGTTTCACCAAATCTCTCATGAAGCACTGTGAACCTAATCAGCTGTATTTCTCTAATTTATATCGTTTTATTTTAGGTGTCTACAGAACTACATCCCTCCCCAGTCTTTGACGCTCTCCTGTCCAGTATGCAGACAGACATCTATCCTGCCTGAGAAGGGTGTCGCAGCCCTGCAGAACAACTTCTTTATCACAAACCTAATGGAAGTGTTACAGCGAGATCCAGAATGCAGTCGAGCCGAGGCGTGCAACGTTCTTGAGTCAGCCAATGCAGCTACAACATGTCAGCCCCTTTCTTGCCCCAACCACGAGGGCAAGGTGAGCCAAGCCCACTGGGTTTGTGACTGATTCATCATATCAGTCACAGATTCCTAGATATTTTTGCAAGACTCTACATATTTGCTTCTGAATTATAGTGTTCATATGTCCTGTGCTCTACTGCACCATCTGCAGGTTATGGAGTTTTACTGCGAGTCATGTGAGACAGCCATGTGTCTGGAGTGTACAGAAGGGGAACACAGGGAACATGTGACCGTTCCTCTGAGGGATGTGCTGGAGCAGCACAAGTCAGCTCTGAAAAATCAGCTTGACACTGTGCGCAACAGGTATGACGCTTGGGGTTTTAGTCCATGATAAGTTTGTTATTGAATGTAAAAAATAACTCTGATTTGGAGAATCTTTCCTCTGGCAGACTACCTCAGCTGACAGCTGCTATCGAGCTTGTTAATGAGATCTCAAAGCAGCTAACGGGGAGGAAAAACGATGCAGTGACTGAAATCAGTAACACTTTTGATGAGCTGGAGAAGGCGTTACACCAACGCAAGACTGCCCTTATTACTGAGGTAGAAAACATCTGCAGCAGTAAGCATAAGGTCAGAAAACACAAAAACATTGTTTTTTTCTTTTTTCATATTTTTGCTAAAGAAATATCTTGCTCAGTGCTTACTGATGTTCCCTTTGCCTGTGTCTTTTAGGTGCTTCAGACCCAGCTGACTTCTTTACTTCAGGGCAAAGAAAACATTGAAAGCAGCTGCAACTTCACAGAGCATGCCCTTAGCCATGGCAGTGCGACCGAGGTCCTGCTGGTTCAGAAACAAATGGGTGAGCGGGTCAGTGCTCTGGCGAGACACAACTTTCCCGAGCATCCTCACGAAAATGGACACCTAGAATGCCAGGTGGAGACGGATGGACTGAGGCGCTCCATTCAGAACCTGGGAGTCCTAATTACAACAGGAGCTGTAGGCCATACAAGCGTTGCCACTGGTGAAGGCCTGCGACACGCAGTGGTTGGCCAGCACACCACCATCACTGTCACCACTAAAGACAAGGATGGAGAATTAGTGAAAACTGGGAACGCTGCGCTCAGAGCAGAAATAGCCTCTGCAGATGGAGTGCGCACTGAAGCAGAGGTGGTGGACAACAAGAATGGCACCTATGAGGTCGGGTATACCATCCGCTCTGAAGGAGAATTCACCTTCTCCTTGCTGTTATATCACCAGCCTGTGCGGGGGAGCCCATTCCGTTTGCGTGCCGTCAAGCCGTCAGATGTCCTGCAGTCGCCAGATGATGTGAAGAGAAGAGTGAAGTCCCCGAGTGGAGGAGGAGGTCATGTTCGACAGAAGGCTGTGCGCAGGCCCTCCAGCATGTACAGTACCACCAAGAAAAAGGAAAATCCAATAGAAGATGAGCTGATCTACAGAGTTGGTGGGTGAAACCCTGTTAGGGTTGATATTTAAATCAGTTTCATTTAACCAAGCTGAATGATGCTGCTTATACATATGAGCAGTCCAATTTCTCTAAGTAAAAGCTAGACTATTAAGATGAATCACAAGGATTACACTGCAAAAATGAAATACAGAACATTTATATTTAATTAGACGTATTAAATCACTCTGATGTCTTGGCAGGAACAAGAGGGCGAGACAAAGGAGAATTCACAAACCTTCAGGGGATTTCTGCCTCCAGTAATGGGCGGATTGTGGTTGCAGATAGCAACAACCAGTGTATACAAGTTCGTAGTAATTATTTTTTCAAAACAAATCTTTTTCATCAGCTAGATTCTAGAGAAGCTTCATTATTTTCTTATTTTTTAGGTGTTTTCCAATGATGGCCAGTTTAAGATGAGGTTTGGGGTAAGGGGCCGATCACCAGGACAACTGCAGCGCCCAACAGGTGTCGCAGTCGACATGAATGGTGACATCATTGTAGCCGATTATGACAATAGATGGATTAGCATCTTCTCCTCGGACGGCAAGTTTAAGGTAAGACAGAAAAAAATATTTTCATCACATGAATTTGAAGAGAAAAAAAAGAAATAAATGGTGTAACTGCCCTGCTTGCTTACTACAGAATAAAATTGGTGCTGGAAGATTGATGGGACCCAAAGGTGTGGCTGTGGATAAGAATGGACATATCATCACGGTTGATAATAAAGCCTGCTGTGTTTTCATCTTTCAATCGAATGGGAAGCTGGTGACCAAGTTTGGAGCAAGAGGAACTTCAGAAAGACACTTTGCAGGTAGTGTGTTGTATTTTTAGGAAGAGGTACATGTTAAATAAAGCCGCAGGTATCAGGTCATGTGGTTGGGCCAGATTTACAGATTTTATTATTTTATTCTATTTTTTAGGAATGCTTCTATGATCAGCATGTTTTTTTTTGCAATCTTTAATTTAATGTCTAACCATTGTCTGCATGTACAACTGTTTGTTTACTTATGAAAGTAAGCACAGTTTTTTTTGTTTTTTTTGTGTAAAACTTATTCACCCACCTAATCAGCCTTATACAAAACAGAGCTGTTAAGAGAGAAAGATTTACAATAAACTCTGATGTATGAAACAATGAGATGTTTATTTGGGGCATGACTCACATTTCACGTTTTTGGCTTTCAGTTTGACAGAGTTTTGTTTGTTTTGTTTTTAAAGTTGTATAACTCACACGTTCTTAAAATTTCTTTTCTCACTTTTCTTTTCTTTTAGAGAAAAGTGGTGCAAACATTGCACTGGAATCAAAGCTTAGTAAATCTGGCCCTGTTTTCAGTAAGTAATCGATTCAACGTAAGAGTGGTTTGATCAAATAAATCTTCTTCTTACATGTTGATTCATCATGCTGGTGTCGATTCTCAGTCATCCAGGACTTGGCTAATCCAAAAAAGGTTAAAAAACAAAAACAATTGGACTTCTATTCTGTAGCTGAAGGTGTTTGGCTTCTCATCCAAGGTGTTTCATCAGTTCAAAAAGTAGAGAGTGTGGAGTTCAAGCTTTTAAAGCTGACATGTTCTGTTATCTGACAAACTCAGATGGATTTTTTAAAAAGCCAACAGGACTCTCAGACAGAGGCTGGTCCACCCTAAGGACAGAACATCCAAACACAAACTGAGCGGTGTGGTGTCTGCAGTTCAGTGCAGCAAAGAATGTCCACAGACACATAGCTCCTCTTCAGGACAGAAGTCAGCTGTTCACCTACACCTCAAGGATAAGGGACACTCTTTTGAGGACCAAAATGTTCATAGTTTGGACCGAGAAGACAGATGGTTTGAGAGGGGGGTCAAGAAAGTTATTCATGTCAAACAAGAGAAACTTTAAACAGAGGAGGAGGTCTCAGATTTCAGCCTTAAAAAACCTATAATGGAGCTTTAGGCCTGATTCTCAGTCAGTTTCACTCTAATCAATAACTTCATTCTTGTAAACAAAGTGGCCCATATGTGACTCAGGCTAACAAGGACCCTAACGAGCCTCTGTTGTGAGGAGAATGAGGGCAGTCTACATGTGAATCTAGTTTACAGAACATGTCAGCTTTAAAAGCTTGAACTCCACACTCTCTGCTTGTTGAATTGATAAGACTCCTCAGACGAGCAGCAAAATGTCTTCAGCTACAGAATAGAAGTCCAGTTGTTTTTGTTTTTTAACCTCTTTTGGATGTTGATTCATTATGTCTCATATCAGCCCATGGATTCTCTCTGAAATTACTTTATTCATCTTGTTTTCAAAGTCCAAATATAGTGTGGAACTTCCTCTTGTGTTGTGAAGCAGTTGATGACTTATAGTTACTCTTTCCCTTTTCTGGCTGCTTGGCTGTTTTCAGGTCCTCACTTTGTGGCTGTAAACAACAAAAATGAGATCGTGGTCACAGACTTTCATAACCATTCAGTAAAGGTATGAATTTTTGCATGTATATGCATACAGTATTTGTCAAAATACAGTTTAATAATACCTGGTTTTACTAAAACAAAGGCAGATTTAACCAAACAAAACCACAGCATGAAAAACAAAAGGCTAAGAGCTGCTGTGCCAAACTGACTTTATTGCCTGAAATAATTATACTAGTATGCTTTGTATTCTTTTTTTACTTGCATATTTTCCACTATGTGCAACAATTCTATTCTCTTCTTCTTTTTTATGTTTAATCTTGCTGACAGGTGTACAATGCTGATGGGGAGTTCCTGTTTAAATTTGGCTCCCACGGTGAGGGGAACGGCCAGTTCAATGCACCAACAGGCGTGGCCGTAGACGCCAATGGAAATATTATTGTTGCTGATTGGGGCAACAGTCGGATCCAGGTTAGCTTGAAAAACACAGATTTGACCAGATACAAAGAGAGGATTTAAGGCTTTAACAGTTACTCACCCGTCTTGTTCTTCTGTGCTGTAGGTGTTCGACAGCTCAGGGTCTTTCCTGTCCTACATCAACACATCAGCTGATCCACTTTATGGCCCACAGGGCTTGGCTCTTACATCTGATGGCCATGTGGCGGTGGCGGACTCCGGGAACCACTGTTTTAAAGTCTACCGCTACCTGCAGTAGACCTTCGAGACAGTCATAATCACTGATGTATTTCACCGGGCGCAATGACATTTCCAGTGCAGCCTTTTGATGTGCACATCAGCATATTCGTCAGATATAACTGTCACCTTGTTTTATCTTTATGATGTGTATTGAAGGTTCATTCTTCACAAGTTAAGTAATGTAGCGTCCTCGGGACAAATACTGACATAATCCTATGAACTGACTTTTAGAGAATGTGCAAAGGCATTTTTGTGTGATATTATCAAACCAGACTTTCTGTAAAATCTGTCACTTTAGAATATAGACTGAAGTATTTAATCAGCTCAGACCTGTTCAGATGCATGAAGGTTTTTTTTCTTAGTTTCTAGGCAACAACTCAATTGTTCTTTTTTTACCAAAAGGTAACTAATGCTTTCAGTGAAATGAACAAAGCTATGCTTCTGCAGCAATGAAATGTAAACGTTCTTATTTACTTGCATCTGCCATGAAATATAACTACCATCTGTGCATTGAGTTGCTGTATGTACTGTATATACTGTACATGAATGTACATTGTACATATTAGATTATGCTGTATGTAAGTGCTATGATTCAAAAACAGTTTTTTGCCTGTTCAGAGAGCAGCAGATGATGAAGGATCCTCGGACTTTACATGTGTGTGGCAGCTGTTGAAGAAGGAGCGTTGGACACCGACCCCACACACGCGTTAACGATCAGTGTCATTATGTAAGCAGCACAATGATCATTTTTTGTTTATAACTGTTATTTTAAAAGGGAAAACAATGTAAAGTGCTAATTTATTTTATTTTTTACTAGCTCAGCCTTTAAAAAAATATTTTTCTATGTTTTTCTTTTTTTCATTTTCTTGTCTTTTTTTTAACTTTACACCTTTAAGGGGAGATTTCTCCTAAAGCAGAATTCAGCATCCACCAACATCTTGATATCTGCATTTATACAGATGGGCAGCTTGTTTCCACAAATAACCCATTTTTGTTTTCAGTTTGGATGCCAAAATGTTTTTATTTTGTTTTGAAACAATATAAGAAGTTTAATTTATTGTTTTGCCTTGAACAGTTTATCAGCTTTATTCTATGAGTGCTATCAACTGACAAGAATAGACATTTCTCAGGAAAACCTTCTGAATCTGGCTGAAGTGTTAGTGAAACAATATTAAAGTTTTTTTTTTAATTTTTAATATGCATGAATGTGGTCAATTTGAAAAACTGTACTCTGCATCTAAAGTCACAGAAATGATGGAGATGGAATATGAATTCTGTTTTGAGGTGTTTGTTTTTTTGTGGCTTTAAAACAAACATTACCAATTATATTACTGTGAATGTCCATTTGTTACACGAGATTGGCTAGTGAACGCATCAACGCTTTAGAAAACTGCTCAAAATGGTATGTTTGTAAGCTACTTGTCTCTTAGACTTTAGTTCCTTTCGCCATAATGCCAAAATATAACTTCAATGCGAGAACTCATCCACTGGTAGGGCTGTTGTTGCTTTTGCTTCCCCTCTTGTTCATTTTACGTAATACCTAAAGAAAGAAAAGTGCCACAGCAGAGGAGAGAAAGATTATAGTCAAGACAGTTTCCTTGTCCAACCTAATTATCCCCAGTGCTTTGTTTAACATCCAAATACCAGATATATAAGTCAAATCTCACCACTTTAGTCAGAGAGGAAGCTGCTGTTTTTCATCTGTCATTTGACTTGTTGCCAAACAGGAGCAAAGATGTTTTAAGGGTCAAATGCTCACCTCTTTTGAGATGTATCTAAAGTATTTTACCCTACTCATATCTTTGTTTTCTTTATAAATATGCACTGGTAATAAAAGCACATGGTTTAATGAGCCTATCCATTTTTTGTTGTTATTGTGCTGTTTTTCTAGGACAGGGGTCTGCAACCTTCACAATCAAAAAGAGACATTTCTTCTTCTTCTCCCTCTAGTAAAAAAAAAAGCTGCACACCTAAAACACAACTCATTAGGTTATATAAATTCTACAGAAAAAAACTTTAATTCGTTACACTCTCAAATTAAAAACTATAATAAACTGCTGACATGTGTTGGTACTTTTACACGTTGGACTAAATAAATACTTGAGTAATATCCCTTTTGATAAAATTTAAATTAAAGACTATGTAGGCCTGTGTGAGTTTGTTTTATATTATTGGTAAAATAATATTATCTCACTTTGACATAAAGCACAAAAGCTGAACAAAAATTAGGCCAGTTTATTTGGGATCTATTTGTGATACCAATTTTTTTTTTTTTTTATTGAAGAAATTACAATTTTATTATAAGTTTTTTAATCAAGGCAAATATTAGAATGACTTTTTTGAAATGGCTTTACTTTATTGACTTTTAATATAGTATTTACAGACGTGTGTTTATAAAAACTGCACATTGTTTCTTTTTGTTTGTTTTTTCCTCAGCAACTTGCATCAAATTATTCAAAAATGTTTAGTTTTCTGATGGATTTCATTGGTAGCTAACAGATTAACAAACTACTTCTGCAAACTGATCAAAATGTTTTGCCCTGTGTATTATTAGTATTGTTCTATTATAGAAATATTATCCGCACATTGCATAAATTTGGACAGGAGAACTGCTAAATCTAGTTATAAATAGAAACAGCCATTTCCATGGTATTGTTGGTCAAAGCCACAAAGGACCGCATGTGACCCCAGAGCCACAGTTTGCAGACCCCTGGGCTACGTCTTACTTTGCTTTGGGCATAAAAATACATTTATAATAAAGTAACCAATAAACAAGATAGCAGCTGTACAACAAATATATATACTGGGATTTATTCTTGATCTTGCACTTCTCTTTTCAAAACATATCATATTCTGTATTTGTGAAATTAATAAATTTAAAATTGTTTCCTTGAAAAAAGTATTTATTTTCAGACCAGGTTGTGCTTCGGGTCTATGTTACAACTTGTTACAGAAAATGCAGTTTGCCTTTTCAACAATAACCGTTTCCCAAATCCTCCAAATGGTACATTTATATGTAAAATATACATACATACATAAATGTGCATAAAACCCTCAGAATGCACTCAAAGCATTAGAGCGTAGTAAAAAAAAAGCATTATAATGTAATAAAAGAACAACATGACATTCATCCAGAGTAAAACCTGGACTAGTAAGCTGGTTGTATGAACAAAAAGTACTCAACAAACATGTAATAAAGGTATTACAGGTTGCATAGAATTGTTTTCAATCTCAAATGAAACTGCATAAAAGACCAACATATTTAAAACAAATAAAAGAAAAACTGGTGTTTATAACAGCATGAAGAGGTATTCAGATTTTGTGCCTTGAAATGAGGAAAAAGCTCAAGTAAACAAAAAGCTTGTTGAAAGTTTTACAATATTTACAGTGATTATTGAAGAAACATGGCATGATTACTTATCATAAAATAACCATGCCACATATAAAAGACCAAAGAGAACAAAACAAATACATGATTCATGCCCCCCCCCAAAAAATCAATGCACTGAAAAATAACTTAACAAATTTAATACTAATAAATCTTATAGAGAATTTATGACAAGAACAACAGCAACAGCTGATAAAACTTTTTTCCCTTTATGTGAAATGTGATTAAAAAAAAAAAAAAAACACAAAGCCTTGCTGTGAAAGGGATTTACTTTCATGGTTCTCTCTGTGAAGCTACACAAGTCAACATTCAAAAAAATGTACAAATTCTTTTATCAAGAGTGAAAATGGCTCCTCTTGGAAATAGTTGATTTTGAACCTTTACTATATTACTCTGTACACTGCAGACCAGCTGTCTTAAAAGTTGCTTCAATACTATTCGTCTTACAAAACGGTTTCTCTGTTCTAATCTGATTTAGTGCCACGTGTCTGTCATAAATCTTGAAATCATACAGTGTTTTAGCAACTAGATATTAGGGAATATGTCACAATAACAGTATGCTACTGATAAATACTGGAATATATGGTAAAATGCAACCAGGTTGAAATACAGCAGATCAGACACAGTTTCACAAATTCAATGGAAATGATCATTTAAACTTTTCAGAATACAATAATTAAATGCATGCAAAACATAAACACAACAGTTTCCGTTCAAATGATTTTTCTTTTCATTTGAATACACAATTTACTGATCACACAGGACACACATTTTACAATTAAAAAAATCCTTAAAATCCTGGGAACTTCTTAGGCACACACTGAAACTAAGGACAACTAATTCTTGACAACAAATAGATACATTTTCTCAGAGTAAGCAAATTGCAGACAGTGTCTTGGTGCACCTAAATGTACAAAGTCTGTTTAATAACTACAGCAGTAAGCAAAAACAATCCACCTTCTCTTGACCTAATCAGCAAAACAGCCAATGCCATTCAAGTTAAGAGGAATCTCCTGTAGCACCTTTGAAAACGAAACAACACCATTTTTTTTGGGATCAGTTGGCAACAAAAGCCGATCAATAACAGTAAGTGAGAGCTGACAACTTGACAAGTGCCTTGTAACAGCTGCTAACACTGACTGTCCATCTCCTGCTTAGTGTCCAGATCACTCCCTGGCTTTGGAAGTGATGCAGTATTTCAAGTAGTTTTCTGAATAGTGTCTAGGCTCTTGTAGTTTGTGTTGCTTCACACACAGTCTTTATTTAGCTAAATATGAGGCACTTGCAAAATAAAAGGGTCAGCTAAAATCTCTCAATCATCGGTGTGTTAGACCTCAGAACTGTCAGTGCTGCTGAGACCTTGAGTCATCATGGGCTCCGCGCTGTCAGAGTTAGCTGGCACTTCTTTCTTCTCTCGCTCGGCTCGTACCAGTACCACCACTATGATGACGAGGAGCACAGTGAGGAGCAGTCCAACAAATACACCGATAATTAACACCAGTTTGTCATCACTGTCTTTCTGGTTGACCTCGAGGGGGATGTTTTTTTCTGTGAAGATTTCCCCATCCTGACTTGTCTTCCACTGGCTGCTGAGGTCCAGAGCGATGTGCAGGATGTTGGTGCCACGGTTGCTGCTCTCACCGATCTTCTTTACTATGTCCGGCAAATCACCAGCTGATCTTCTGGTGCGATGCTGACCCTTATGATGAGGATTGAAGTGCTGGCTCATCACATGATATTCCAGGCTTCTTTTCCCAATGCCACGATTAGCATTGTCCCGTGAACGGACGGTGTAGATGGCGTGGATGTACCACTCTCTCCCTGCAGCCACCTAGCAAGAACAAAAGACCTCATATTATGGTTTGTCTGTCCGTTTAAGGGGGAGTTCAGGGGAGTATCAATGGAATAGGGTTACATGAGTTGTGCAAAAACAGAATTTCTCACAAAATTGATTGTTGCATCATTCCCTGTGTGTCTGAGATGCTACATCTTTAAAGATGAATTATGCAGCTTTTGTAAAAACCACTAGATGTCACAGTAGAGCACCAGATTCAAACTCCAAACTGAGATGAGTTTGTTTACATGTATATTTCCCACTTGTACTCAGGCTTGTTTTTACATCAGCAGTTCTCAGAGTTGGGGTTAGAAACCCATCGAGGATCATGAAAACCGGAGGGCCTTGAAATGATCACTAGAAATCACTTTATAGTTAACAATGATTGTTGATTGCATTCCTTTTTTATTAAGTGTGAGAAGACATAAAACAGCAGTCAAAGATCAAAAACAACTGTTGTTTAATTGTATTTTTTTTTAGCATTTGTTATATACTTCTACCAGTGAGAGCTGAGGTTGGACATTTCTGCTGCTGTTTTTATGTGAGTCAAAATCTGAAAAGTTTGGGAATCACTGTTTTACATGTAAGAACTTAAACTGTTAACTCACAAATTAAACTGGGTTTTTTAAAGGCTATGTTGTCAGTAATAGTTATCATTGTATCTGTAATTTTGTTTCTGTAACTCTGTCTGTAATTTTGTTCTGTGTTGTAAAGCACTTTGAGTCGCCTCGTGCTGAAAAGTGCTATATAAATAAATGTACCTACCTACCTACCTACCTAATACAACACAGCCTTTAAATTGTGTTAGAATCCATTTTCACTAAGGATTAAAAGACACTAAACATAGTCAGCATTAGTCAGTGAGTATTTCTGTGATAGTTTCGGCATAGCAATCCAAATTACATGTAAATTCACAAAGTATTTATTTACCAAAACATTATCACAACTTGTGCCACCATCAAAACATCTTCAATTAAATGAAAATAGTTTTGGTGGAAGATGGTCACCAGCTCCTTCTCCATCAACATTCTGAGCAAGCCTAGGCAGGCATTATGCCAAGATGTTCATATATACTGTGAATAAGTAATGAAACCAAATAAAACCCCCTCTGCTTTGAGAGGACTTTTACATTTTCATTGTCCTAATATATCTTTAATATATCTTTAGGATGTAAGATATAATTTTAGTTGAGCAAATTTGGTAATAAAATAAAGTAAAAATACTTAATCATAAAATATTAAGGTTGTAAGAAATAAAACTATTAAAACACCCAAATGTGTTCATTGTAAAGTTACATAATATATACTTTTTACTCAAATGAATTGTTACACGTATCAAAATGTACTTTCTACTGCAAAAAGACATAAAAACTAAGCATTTACAGTTCGACTGGTTAAATATAAACTATATAACCTCGTTTTGAACAAACAATATGTTCAGTTGACGTGCAGTTCAGGACAAAAACTGAAAAGCTTTCATACCAGTGAAGAATACCTCCTGCCTGTAGACCTAATGATTCTTTTTCCTCTTAAGCCAAAAAAACCGACTCGGTGACTAGAAGAAGCAATCTGGACATGATAAAAGGTCGAGACTGTGAGTCATACTCTGTGATCCAAGGCCCTTAGAAACCAGCTCGCATGGAGACAGGATTACTCACTCGCAAGAAACTCTCAGCTGGGATACAGAAACAAGCTGGTCAGTGAATCTCTTTTTTTTTCACCTTGTTAAAACTAAAATAACAATGTCGGTATAAAACAATCCACTATTTGTCAGACCTAGTGTATTTATATTCTTGCTCATTATTTACACAGGATTGTCGTGATCACACTTGTTTCATAAAATTTACAAATCTGATTTATTAGTAGCCAAATAAAATACTCACAAACGACCACAGGACTTTACTGAAATAAAAAAGTGGAAAATATGAGTGCGTGAAGTGAATATGTTTACCATAATTAACCTTTTTACTGACCTGAAACAAAGCAGTAGAATCTATCCTGAAACCATCTGCTCCAGGTTGTCTCACCAAAGGTAACGCACCGGGGTCATCCACGGCCAGGAAAGCATTAAAGGCTACATCGCCAAACGAGCGGGCCTGGGTCTCCGGTTGAGCCTTATCCTGGAGTGACACAATCATATAGAAAAGAATTCAGAGGTTTGAATAGAACCAAAGCACGTGTGACCTGACAAGAATTGTGATCTTATTACTTACAATGATTTTGAATCTGTACAACAGAGACGGAGCGTCAGCCAGACAGCCAAACTCAAAGCTGCTGGGGTTGTATTTTGGAACGTATCCATCAGCTCCCGCACACAGGAAGACTTTCTCTATGTTGCAAATAAAGGAGTCGCCCAAGTTCTGTACTGGATCCACCATCACTCTGCCATAAATAGTATCCCCTGACAAAAGAGAAATTTAGATTTAATCAGTGAAAAATCCTTCAGGTGCAAAATATTTTGTTTTATTGGACTGTTTGTGAAATACAGCAGTTTTTTATCTTTAAATGTAATTACATTATCAAAAAAATTAAACCGAGCTTACTAGCAATATAAAAAAACATTCAAAACAGAAAAAAGGATTTCTATGCTCGCAGAAATTGTAACTTTGTGAAGTTTTTCAAAACCTTGTTTAAACAAACTGAATTCTTGCTCTCTTTCAATTTGCTGAAAGATGAAAGATGATGCGAAAGAAGCCAAAAAGATACTTCACAGAGGCCTGATTTTCCATTCGATTTATCTCACCTAGTTAGAAAATAAATGAGAACAGATCTGCTAAACCAACAAAAATAAATTGCACACAGAGATTTCTTTTTGATCAAAAGAAGGGGAAGAAATTCAGAGTCCTAAGCGTTGAAAAACAAGCAGACATCTGTTCGATTTCCATTCCTTTTGGAACTCTGTGCTTTTTGTGTGCTTTTGTTGTACTTTACCTTGTGAGAAAGCCGTGTCACTCTCCTGTCCAAAGCCCATGGAGCCGTCTGAGAGCCACAGAGTTCGTTTGGAGAGTAAGATCATCTGCGTGTTTAAGCTGAACTCAGCAGCTACTGGGTCACTTACCTAAAATTACATAAAAGATTTAACACAATGAGGACAAAACATCTAAAGATGTGAGCCAAGGATTTCTTGAGGGAATACGTTTTACCTGCAAACTTTCATTCCGGAGAATAAAACAGCTTCTTAGCATAAGATAATTTTAGTTTAAATCAAACCTTGTAAATGATATTCTGCACGATCTCGTGCAATCTTAAGAGATTTTGTAAACTATGATAGCACTCAGACAATGTGTTGAGGATGACTTGCAGCTACTATCACACCAAATTTAGCTCAATATTTGTAAAACTGATTGAGTCATAGTAATTTCTGTCAAGTCAATTAGCTGTGGCAGCCATCTTGAATTAATTTGATTTCAAATCTTGATGAGTTTTAGATTTACAGCCAGTGATTACTTTCTGAGAGTTTCATTAAAATCTGTTTAGTGCTTCATGAGATATTTTGCTAACACTACAGATAAACGAACAACTCACAGACCCAGGCAAAAACATTATTGCTGCTTTTCCTTCAGTGCACCGCAATAAGAAACCAAAGCTAAGTTAAAAATAACATTTTGTGGGGCCAAGTAAATGCATATTAAGGTTACCAACAAATAGTCCAAAATTTTCAATGTTAATTTTCTGAATAATCAGAAACCCAAAACAAATACACCAGTAAAGTCCGAATCACCAAACTGAACATTTCTTTATTTTAAGACTGAGTCTAATTCTTTTAGGTTGGATGTGATAGTTTGACATTTCGATACACCTATTCAAGTTGGAAATATCTTATTAGTGTGTGTGAATGTGTGGGTGAATGGGTGAATGATTGTAGTGTAAAGCGCTGGGGTCCTTGGACTAGATAAAGCGCTATATAAGTGCAAGCCATTTACCATTAGTATTAAAATTATTTATATTTATCAATTCTGCCATGACTGTGAATATCTTTCTGATGGTGGGGTGAATAAATATTGTCATCAGCTCAACTAAAAGTAGAAATGTTGAAGATAAGCTTCAGTTTTCAAATGAACACACAGCTAGTTGTAGCCCAATGCTGTCTGGTTGTTTGTGACTTTTATCAGTTTCGTGCAAGCTTTCTGCATGCCCCCCGCCCCATTAGTCTAATTTAGATGCAGCTCATCTCCTCTCCCTCCCCAGCCTCCTCCCGTACAAACAGATTTTCTTTGTTAAATTAAATAAATTGGATACAGATGCTGTGGATGTCAGGCTGTCACATAGTTTGGACTCACAGGGGGTTTATGAATCATGTTTGCTAAGAATGCTCCAAATTATCTTTCAAGCTGTTGCCATCACATACAAATACAACACGTCATGCTAAAAAACGGGGTAAAATGGAAGACACGTATCCTGTACCGTATTAAATTTTTTTGATAAGGTACAATTACCTGCTGAAAGCGAATATCCAGGTCAAAGGTAAGTGGCTCCCTGAGACTGCAGACAGGAGGGATGGAGTACTCCAGGTTTGGAGGGGAAGTACAGGGGATCAGTTTCACTATGTAAACCCCAGAATAATCACGCACCTGACAGAGGAAATTAAGTACAGGAAAAAAACAGTCACAAAAGAACAAAAACAAACCAAAAATAAAATAATTCCACTATTCCCTGCAGGGAAAAAAAAAATCCAAGTTTCCTCACTGCAAAGTCAGAGCTGAATGTCCACTGCTGAATAGGCTGGCTGTAGGTTGGCTCACTCCTAACAAGGCTGAGGTTAAAGGTTAAACCAGGGTGGTCCGGACACATGACCATGGAAGTGAGTGATGAAGCTGATACAAAAACAGCAGTTAAATAGTAACACATCTGCACTTCAATAATTGACATGCATTTAATTGTATTTGGATTGTTTAAACTTTCTGTAAAACAAATTTGCTTGATACCTCTTCCTAATAAATCTTTTTAGAAATGATTTTTTATTGCTTCACAAATAGGTTATTCATGAGTTTGTAATCACTTTATAAAGCAGGTATGAAACACTTTCCCCACATTGAAGCAGGCTCACTAATTGACAAGATCAAGTGCTGTACTTAGATGTATACTGATTTAGATAAATGTAATTCGGTGCTAGTTGCTCAGCTTTACTAAATAACTTCATGTGCCAAAGCAAACTTTGTATCTACAAATATTCATAGTGCTTAAAGTTAACCTCCTGACAAATGATGGGTATTTAAAATCAAATGAAGAAATGAAGCATTAATAAATCATTTATAAAGGGGTACCACTTCCCTTGTTAGGAAGTTGTCCCATTTGCTTGTTTCAGTCCCTAAGAATGGCATTATGATACACTATAAAACAAAGTGACACACATTAACATTTCTTCTACATGACATATCGTACCTGTGTGATCAAACACAAACAGGCCTCTGAACCGAGCCTCTGTCCGGAAGTTAACCACCAGTTGTCCCCGGTCATTTATACGCATGCTGGTTGGGTAAAGAGCGCCTGCAAAGACAGTGACAAAACATTAACATCTGGTGACTTGGTAAATTAAAAAACAAACAAACAAAAATCACCCAACTGAACCACAACAAAAACGTGCCTTGTAGTTCAGCCTCTGATGGACTACCAATTCCATCCCTCCACAAGATGGCAGTGTCGTACACAAAAGTGAGCCTCAACTCTGACTGCAAGTCAAAGTGCTGCCATCCTCCTGCTCCCACAGGGGAATGAAAGACATAGGACACATGCAGTGGGACTCGGAGGGTCACATAGGACTGGACCAGATTCAGCACCTGCAATGAAAACAGCATGATGTGTGAATTCAGTTCAAACTCATTTCATTCATTTATTTTGTTACTATCAAAAGTTAGAATTAAAAAATTAACAAACCCAGATACAATATGAATAAAATACCTTATTCCACAAAATATGAAGCCATAAACTGCTTTTCTGACTGATTTATGTTTGAATTTAAATATTGCTTCACTAAGTCAACCAATTAAGCCAATATTTGAAATTTTAGTGAACTTGAAGCACATTTCACACAGTTAAACACACTTTATGTCAATTATGTTTCCTTTAAGTAGGCACATTAACTTCTCTTAGTGATCTCTATCTAAAATATTTTGTGAATTCTGCATAGGATTCATGTTCTCCTATAATTATAGTTGAAGTACTGCATATTTACCTAATAACCACATTTACCTGCAAATAAAAAGTGTTCGTGCTGTAATAAATGTTTCATTCTGTCTTAAAAGGGTCCAAGTCCACAGAAGGAGCACTCTTTGGTATCTGCACTTTCCTCTGACCTGAAAGAAATACCTGCCTGCACTAGCTTTGTGTTCATGTGGAGACGTGCCTTTGCCTCTGGGCACGGAGAGCTCAGGCAAATGATTTGCTGAATGGCCTTCTGACATAGCCTGCTGGGCTCTAATAGATTCCTGTGGTCTTGTTAAGCTGGGCACGAAGACTTGCACCGTGACATGACACTAGTCTTGGATTGCACTGAGCTGTCTCCAATCAGCCAGCCTACCCACTTAGAGGAGCACTTTGGTCACAGGGCACCCGCAAACAAAGACTGTTCCTTTTTTCAGTTGATCCAATCTTACAAACCCTGAATCTGAACCTGAGGAACTTCACTCTGTGAAGGCTGAGAAAAGCAGGCTGAGAAAAGCCTACTGCCTACTCATAATTAAACCAGATTATTTTAGACCAAAATATCACTGTGGTTGTAAATTAATCAAGAAAAAGAAAGTCAACATATTCATCATTTATTGAGTAGTTGATGTTTGGCTGAAGCAGAGCTTTTTTAATTGGCAACAGACTAGCTGCTTGTCAAGACAAGTTTATTCATTCTTACATTATATGGTTATGGGCAACACATTTCTACTTGTTGAGAAAGGTTTTTCTCACCTGGCTGATGCTTTTGTTATTAAAATAAACCTGAAGCTATGTAAAATGAGAATCTCATATTATAATAGAAAATCTATATACATGAACACTCTTGCAGACAGAAGAAAATATATTCATCTGTGCTTTAGGGTTGAAAAAATTCTCAGTGGAGACTGCAGTTAAAGTTTTCACCATGATGTGCCCTCATGAATTTTTCTGGACCTTCTTTATCAACTTTCTACCTTAATTAATTTAATGTGAACTAAGGACAAGTTTCCAAGGTGAATGCAAATATGAGGGTTGTAAGGCACGTGTGCCAGGAGGCCGGAGGGGATTTAAGACTTTACCTCCCTCCAGCACCGTGTGTAACATGTACTGCTGCAAAAAGGACACTGTGCAGGAGGCAAAAAGGACAAATAAGGATTTTTATTAGGCTGTTGGCTATTGACTTGCCACTTTGACAAGACAAATAGCTTGTCCTACTAGGAATTGAAGAGAGTAAGTGTTGGATTAGACATTACAACAAAGCATAACCTGAGTCTACACATAAATATAGATGGTGCCTTTACAGGCTAATAGGTGCTTCAGAATGTTTTAGAAAAACAAAACAAGTTGGCAAGCAACACTTTACAAGGGAATGAAAATGAAATAGACTTTTTTATTGGTGAGACCATTAACTACTGAGTCTACATTCCTACCCTCAAGGGAGGGCAAAGCTTTATTATTGACTTGTTGCACTTCCAATTAAAAAATGAAAATAAAAAAATAAGGGGGGAGGGGGGTGTCAAATGTAAGTTGAAGCTCAAACATAAAACTTTTTACCTGTCCATCAGTCCCAATGGTGCCTCCACAGTCACTCAGGAGCTCAGACATGTCATAGTAGCTGGTGAATTCCCACAAACAAGCCTCCAAGTTGAGGTTTCTGTAGAATCGTAGTGTACCAGATCCCCTCAGAGAAGTGTCGTATTGGTAAGGCTCCGTACTGCCGATCACTTCTGGGTTCTTGGTGGCTTCGGTAAGAAAGCCATAGTGGGTCCTGACCTCATTGTAGTCCAACAAATTGGAGCAGCGATGGTGACCAACACGGGTCCCATCAGGGCTCAGAGTCAGCTCAAAGTTAGAAAGGGGTCGAGTGGACACGACAGGTAGCATTCCTGTTGGAGGAAACAAACAGCAGTAAGAAAGTAGAAATGCAGGAATGCAGAAAATAAATACTGCAAACTAAATAATCTACTTATTTAAAAAAATATGATTTAGTGTCATACTAGAGATATAATAAACTACCAATTTCAAGACTTTATTTTGAAATAAGTCTGTTCCTAAGCTTAATGAGGAAACATGCTCAAAATATAGCATCTGCTGTTCTCACCATCAATGTGAGGCATGGTGACAGTTAATTTGATAAGATTAGGGTGGTCTGTATCCTCTGCTCCACTGTATCGCAGCTTGGCAGAGAAGGGTTCAGCCCCCACTGTGCCTGCAACACGAGGCTGACACATTCCTGAAAGCATGCAAGATAAATAAATTAATCATCCAGTTTCCCAAAAGAATTCTCAAAAAGATAATTCATTTTCTGCTAGAGTGAGGCTAAATGGTATAGAAAATAAGCTGAACTCACCTTTGTCTGTGCTGATTGACACTATGGGGCTACTGAGTTCTAGACCTTCATCCCCATTCGAGTTCACAGCCCTTGCTGAACACTGGACCCTAGAACCAGCCTGGAAATAGACTGAGTCCAAAGTTATGAGTTTGGAGGAGGTGAAGAAAGTGTCAAAGTCAACTTCCCTCATCGGGCTGGTGACACCGTCTGGGCCTGTGGGAGCGCTCACAAGCCAACGGTAGTGAGTCAAAGTGTTGTTGATGTTCTCGCTTACGCAGATAGAGCCGGTTTTGTCATAGTCTGGATACTTGGGGTTGCAAGCCTGAAAGAAAACGATCATGTTTGTAAGTGAAAGACAGACAGACACGTAGAAAGAAACAACAATTAATAATGGAGCTAAATATTTATTGGTTTTCGGATTAATAAATAGTTGGGACATACAGTGACACAGATGACAGGGTATCCAGCCACAGGCAGGGAGTCTCTACTCTTTCTGATGTCATCATAATAATACAGAGACACCACTCTGGGTATAGAAGGAAATGTCACATCGGCCATGCTGTTGGACTCTTCAATGTAAATAATGGTTTTGCTCATCTGCAGATAGAACAATAAGAACAATTAAGAAGATATTCAAAGGGAAACTAATTACTTGTTATACGGTGGCAATTAAACTTCACCTTTGTTTCTGCCACCATGTTCTCATCAGGTTTAAGATGGACAGTGAAGGCCTCTCTCATTTCTCTGACACCATCATATAAAACCTCCACCTCCACATAGTGCTCTGCGTCACCCTGTTTGAACACAATTTCTGCAGGAGACAGGAGAGAAATTTGACAAATATTTTCCAGCAAAATCCACTTGGCTAGTTGCCTGATAAAAGAAGCTGAGAATAATATTTACCCTCGGAAATTGGATGGTAGTCCTCCCCAGAGGTAGCAGATCCATCTTTGGTGTGAACTCGAACAACAGAAACTTTGGAGGCGTCTCCAACGCGCAACACTGGGATCTTCACCACAGAGACCTGACCCTTTTCCTTTGGTTCATTCACACTGAATTTGGTCTCTCCAAAACTAATAACAGGCCCTGTGAAAGCATTTTGTACCTTTTGATCATGCCAGTAAACTATCATATTACAAAGATACCAGATATTGCAGTCACAATAGTTAAAACTCTGAATCTGTTGCCACTGTAGTAATGTTATGATCCAATTCAATATAAAAGAAATAATATTTAACTAAAATTCTCCACATAATTGCTTTAAGCAGAGCTATTTTTAGGATCAACATTTAACAAGAAAGTAAAGCATTCTTACTGTCTGCATCATCATTTATCTTAATGAGTGTTTCATTCTGCTTCCCAATAGAGGCTCCAAATGGAGAATCACTCTTGGGGCTTCCTAACACAAGACGAAGCTCTTCCTCCTCCTCATGTTCTGTGTCATCAACCAGTATCAGTAAACAGAGTTTTTCACTCTCTCCTGAAAAAATAAAAAACAATGACAAGCTGAAACTGAGCCTTGTCCAAAAGCATGTAAGTATAGTAACATAAACAATACCAGAGAATGTGTTAGATTTTACTGCCCTACCTGGTAAGAAAGTTATTATGGAGGCATCTGTGTTTGGCCTCTCACTGAAGTCCATCATGACCTGGGCTGTTCCCTGTCGGCTGTAACAGCGAACTGTAGACTTGTAGCTGATATCGCCACTGCGATACACAGTAGCTGAGATCTGTCCTGCATTCTCATTGCCTACATGCACAGCATGACGGAACTGCACCTTTGGCACTAAAACGAAAGTTACATATGTAACTACGGTTCTATGAATCCCGGATGACCGCCAGAGGGCGGTGCTGAAAGCACTGAATGTTCCCTTCGCGCATGCGCAGTTCGAGTAATAGTATCAACAGAGTCACACTTGTGACACATCGGATGATCAATCAGAGGCTATATAGCCTGACGTCATCCGAGGCTCTGTTCCT